>NC_083099.1:82542929-82759315 GCF_949774975.1 Lagenorhynchus albirostris | reverse complement strand
TCCAAGTGAGACTGAGTTGTCAGTTGGATACACAAACCTAGAATTCAGGGAAGAGTTTACAACTGAAGATCAATATTTTGAAGTCATAGACTTTATAGCTATGGCCTAGATGAGATGACCCAGGAAATGAGAATAGACAAATAAGAGAAAAATGTCTGAGCCCTAGACTACACAGTAGTTAATCAGTAAGGTTAAAAAATGGGGAGCAAGCAGGAAAGAGATGGAGAAGGATTACTCAATGAGGTAAGTAGGAAACCAACACAGAGTGGTTCCCAAAGACCAAGAAAGATCATCAAAAGAGAGGCAATAATGGAGCATGTCGAGTGCTCTTGATAGGTCAAAATAATGGTGACAGAGGGTTTTTTCTTGGACTTGACAATGTGGAGATAACTGGTGACCAGCCCAAAGGCAGTGTCCTTGAAGAAGTAGACAAAAAAAACCTGACTGGGATCATTCAAGGGAGATACTATGTTGTTTATGAAAACTATATGGATAAAGCTGGAAATAATTTAAAAGGTAAAGAAAGATATACACAAAATTTAAGACAGTGGTAAACTTTTCCCTAGGGAAAATAATGAAAAGGGAACTAAAGGAACACAGGGGCATATAAAACAGAATTGGTAGTGTTATAATTCTTAAATTGGGTTATTCGGCTTCATAATATAAAATGTGTTATATACAGTCTTCTGAATGAACCTAACATAACACTACTGAAACTTAATATGAAGAAAGGGGATGGGTAGAATTGGAATCAGTGGCCATAGGCTATTCTTCCACAAAGTTTATAGGGAAATGGGCTAGTGGTCGAAGGTGCTATAAAATGAAAGTCTTTTTGCCTTGGTTTTAAGAAGAACTTTATTAAACTATGCCTATACTGCTGGGAATGCAGAAGGGGGAAACTGATGAAGCAAGACAGAGAAAACTGGTGGAATCAGGGCTTCAAGTACCAGAATCCTGATCCTGTGCTGTCAAGAGTCGCACTGCCTGTCTTTTACTACTGCTTGTTTCTGTTGGGCTTTATGCTATAGTAAAAGGCTTTCTCCAAGATGGTAACTAACGGCAACAGCTTCACATCTTCCCAATTTAGCACACCTAGTAGAAAGAGAAATTTCTTCTCTTAACTTTCGTACATCAAGTCCGGAAAGAAATCTGACTCTTCCTACTTGAATAGTAGTCATTGATGGCTAAACCTAAGTTGCATGTCTACACCTGTTGCTAGGCAATGGTATCTATTAACGGAATATACCATGTGCTGGGCAGACAAATATAATAAATTATTCCCAGTCTGCTACATCATTGAATAATTTCTAAAACAAACAAAAAACCACAACTTATGAAAATATTATGTTGTAATAACAGACGTAGCTGGGAAAACTGAGAAAGGAATTAGGGTCTGTTCTTGATGGTACAGGTATCTTTTACCTTCCAAAGTAGGTGTTCTTTTTTGTTTTGTTTTGTTTTCCTCACTAAGAGCAATGGGGTTGACGTGGAGATTCTTGTTTCATTGGCAACTCTGTTTAATATAAGAATATGTCACAGATGAAGGTATGCTTTTCATAGAACTGTAGGGCAATGGGAGAGTTATTTTGGAATGTGACTATCTGAAGAGAATAGCACAGAGTCTTTGAGAAAATCCAGACTTTTGTATTGGAACCAAGAAGAGAAGGGCAATGTGATTTCAACGGTTATGTGTGGCAGTATCTTAGAAAGATACCTTTATAAAGAAAGGAAAAGATATATATATATATATACACATACATACGCACACACACACACACACACACACACACACACATACACACATAAGAAATGAGGAAAAAGTTTCATCTGGAGCATTATTTTTGATTTAGCTTCTTTTTTTTTTTTGCGGTACGCGGGCCTCTCACTGCTGTGGCCTCTCCCGTTGCAGAGCACAGGCTCCGGACGCGCAGGCTCATTGGCCATGGCTCACGGGCCCAGCCGCTCCGCGGCATGTGGGATCCTCCCGGACCAGGGCACGAACCCGTGTCCCCTGCATCGGCAGGCGGACTCTCAACCACTGCGCCACCAGGGAAGCCCTAGCTTCTTTTTAATGTTATTTGATTCCCACTGATTACTGGCACAAGAACAGAAAAGATTTTCTTTTTGAAGCAGTTCAGATCTAAGCATCTTCGGAAGTTCTCTCAGAGCCAAGTAGTATCCTTTATCTCAGACCAACACAGCTAAAAATTAAGGTAAATCTATGAACTTGACAAGGAAATGCGACTGATTCTCTAGTGTCTACTTCCCAAATGCTAGTAAAACCTTATTTTAATTGTTTGCATATTCACAGGAAAATGCACAATAGCTACTTCCCGTCTTTGCCATTTGCCAGCTTTGCAATAGCCAGAGACCTACCCCAGGATAACTTCTAGCACCTCCTCTTTTCTTCCTCCTTCCGCCCTCTCTCCTGGCACCCACCGCTGCTCACCCTGTTCTCCCTCACCCCTTTCCCCCAACTGCACTCCCTCCATTAGTTTGTTCTAACACTATCATGTCAAAACTTTAGAAAGTTGAAACCTGCAGCAAAGGACACTAATAGTGTGAGTGGAAATACGGCTGCAGTAACTGAAGGGAAATAATAGAAGCCCAACCGCCCATGGAAATGGATTAGTAAACTGAAACTATAATCGAATTTGGGCTGCAAAGAATGTGATATTCCTCATGTATCATAATTTTGAATTGCAAATACAAGTCTCTAGGTTAACTCCAAGATCTATGAATTGGACAAACAATGTTAGTAGGATAAAAAGAAAATGGATACAAGTATAAGATAAAACAGTCAAGGGCTTCACGATCCCAAAAGGTTTACAGCCTGCTTTACACACACTGTAGGTACACTCCAAAAGTAGGCTGATGGCCCTGCAGCTTGCACTGTAAAAAACTATTACGGAATCTTCTTTTAGATTTCCTCCACCATTCATGAGGTTCTCTCTGTGAATACCTTCATTAAATGCCAAAGGCTTTAAGCTAATATATCTTGTTTCCATCCATTGCAAAATGTTTCTGTTTATTTTTCCAATAATGCTGCTTTTGTAATAACACCAGACTATGAAATGTTGGGGGTGAGGGAGGAGAAATGAAACAAGAAAGAGAAAGGTCACACATTTTTTTAAGCCATATGGGATTTACGTTTGAAGTGTGTTTAGCGCAGAGACAAATTGTACATTTACCGCAAGTCACCGGGACTTAATGAGCTCCTAATGTGTCCCATAGTTCAAGGTTTTTCAGAACAGGCCAGTAACTTAGCAACCACAGCTAAACCTTGACAGGAATAATCATTATTTGTGTTGCAGCTTCAGGCTTCCCCACGATAGATTTCTTTTTTCTTTTTTCCTTCCTGTTGTTTTTTTTTTTTAAAGGACCCCAGAACCAGGCAGAAAAGCTAAGGCTAGGAAGGGAGAATTTCCCTCCTGCTGCTTTAGGTCATAAATGGCATGATGGAAACATGGGCCTGGAGTTAAGGATTACTTCCCGGAGACACTAAGGAAGGTAATGGGAAAAAAGACTAGATATGGTCATTTCAGGTGAGTGTCAGATATGTTTGCTACCTCAATATTTATGAATTCAACATCTGCAGTTTTGGCAATTCACAAATCAACATAAAATTCTCTGATGTATATAGAAAACAAACTCGCAGTTACCAAAGGGGAAAGGAGGTGGGAGAGGGAATAAATTAGGAGTTTGAGATTAGCAGATATAAACTACTATATATAAAATAGATGAACAACAAGGTCCTACTGTATAGCACAGGGAACTATATTCAATAGCCTATAATAGGGCTTCCCTGGTGGCGCAGTGGTTGAGAGCCCGCCTGCCGATGCAGGAGACACGGGTTCGTGCCCCGGTCCGGGAAGATCCCACATGCCGCGGAGCGGCTGGGCCCGTGAGCCATGGCCGCTGAGCCTGCGCGTCCGGAGCCTGTGCTCCGCAACGGGAGAGGCCACAACAGTGAGAGGGCCGTGTACCGCAAAAAAAAAAAAAAAAAAAAAAAAAAATAGCCTATAATAAATGATAATGGGAAAAAATATGAAAAAGAATGTGTATATATACATAAAAAATATATATTATATATACATATATAACTGAATCACTTTGCTGTATACTAGAAACTAATACAACTCTGTAAATCAACTATACTTCAATAAACAATAAAAATTTTAAAAAATTCTCTAATGTATAAAATGTTTTAATATTACTGAGGTACAAATTTGTGACATAAACTCCTTAACAAGCAAGTTGCATGATCAGCAAGTGAACCTAGCTGAACACCCAGCCTCTTGACTGCAGTCTATGTTAGCTGCTCTATGCTGAAGTATTAAAAAAAGAAACCACTTCATTATAAATGTCTACCACTCCCCATTCCCTTTAAAACAATGACAATAACAACAACAAAAATTTCTCATGAAGATGATGGAAGAAAAGGAGAGCATATCCAAGCTAGCATGAGTGTCCAACCAGAAAATAAACATTTTGTAGGATAAACCCTGACACATATGGGGATTCATACAGAATTCTCCAGGTGTTGCTCATAACTTTCAAAGGTCTATCAGAGTTATCACGGTTTCTGCAAAACTGAAGAAGTTATATTGCTGGTAGGACGCTTTAATAAATTATTATTATCAGGGAGATTGCAGCAATGGTGAGAAGGCTTACTAAGCAGACCTGTGTCTGATTCTACAGGTTGATCCATGGCCCACATAAAAAGTGCCAGTTGATGACGCCTCCAAAACAGAAGAGAAAGTGTGTTATTATTTTAACATAGGTCTCTGTTTAGACTTTTTTCAGGTTGAGAAAATAAAGGGACATTTCTTAGTTTACCTCTATTTTGTGAAGTTAAATAATACAATGTTACGGGTATTCAGAATCTCTTAGCTCAAGACCTCATTCTGTGATTAACTAGCCAGGTGAGTATGAATTATGGTTTACCACTCTGGACCTAGAACCTCTTTTAAATTGCTGTAGGCTAGGGTAGTTCCTTTAGTCTGACTATAGGATCTTTTGGAAAAGGCATAGTGACAGGGCAGGATATTGCCTAACACTGTGAATAGCTCTGAATGAACCACAGCAAAGATGAATGCTAGCTATGTCTTTCTTTTTTTTTCCTACAAAGAGAATAATTATAATTGTTTTCAGCACAAGCAGGTGCTTGTGGGACCTTACTAATGCATTCTAAGGTCTCTATTAATAATTTAAAGGATAGACACCTTGTAAGTCTGATTAATGAAAATTGTTCCCGCAGACTCTCATGAAAAATAAGCTTTGGTGAATGCTAGTGTCTGATTTTCTTATGTATATATATATTGGGGATAATCAGTTTGCTGTCATGTAATCATTTATATAAGCAAAGGTTAATAGCTAAACTATTAATAGTTATTAACTATTAATAAACAAAAGAGACCTTTGTCTCTTTCTGGACACAACATATAGGTCTCTGTGGTGGGAATAATGGATGGTAGGTGAACGCAGATCGCCCAGTACGAGGTAGAGGACTGTTAGAGAATGAGGAGGAATCTAGAAGCAGCTTAGGACTAGCTGCAAGGGGGTATAGCCCTTGAATGAAACAAGACAGAGAAGCTGGATGCCATGAGAAAATGTAGACTTTCCAGATGCTTGGCAAGAGGGACTTGGAAGTTAGACATAGGTATATAGACTGAGGGATCACGGTCAGAACTGTCTTACAATCTTAACAAAGCTTTACTGATTTTTGTCTACAACCCATTTAATTGCCTGAGGCCATATTGTTTATACCGTTGCAGAGATGTCCTTTTGCACAACTTCTGGGAGTCTATGTAAATGGCTGTGTACTGCACAACTCCAAGGGGGTGCAGTTCACACAGACCATGCTGTGACGGGTGATTCCTGGCATGTGCAGTACGGAGAACAACAGACTCACTCTCTCCAGTCGAATATTTCTGCCTCTGCACATAAATGGACGGAAGTCCCTATTTACTATGAGAAAGGGTTGGAGAATTGGGTGTATATATATAATATATATATAATATATATTTTATATATATAATATATATAATATATATATAATATATATATGATGGTGGAAAGTGAGTGGGGAGAGAGTTATTCCTAAATCCATGAACAACAAAAAGAGCTACTAGCTCTCTGTGAATGACAACTGGGATGAGGCTGTATCGCCACAAAGTAATGAAAAACACAGCTCATGGCGTAGAGGAAAGTCTGGAGGAGGTAGAAGACACTGGCAACCTACAGTAGAGTCATGTAATAAACCTGGCATGACTGTTTTTCAGGATTATCTACACTCCGAACTGTAATTTGGGGACAGAATTCATAGTAATATATGGGTGCTCTCTCAGGGGGAAGAGAAGGGGGCAGAGAGAGAGAGGGAGAGGGTCAGCGAGAGAGGGAGGGAGGGAAAGGGAGAGAGGGAGAGAGAAGAAAGAGAAGGAGGAGGAGGGTGAAAGTCAGTTTTAGATCATGGCTTATTTTAATATACCCGTTTTAGTCCACAGAAAAACTACTTTGAGTTCCATAGCTAAGATAACTAATGTGTTATGATTTGGGAAATTGTGGTCTGTCTGGTGGGCTAGGAGAACATAAAGGGTACAAAATAAATTTTCATCTTTCTTTTCCTTGGCCAGGGCAAGTTTTGTGAAAACAGAAATATAACCTCCTCTCTCTTGTGAATTTACTGAGAAATACAAAAAGAATGCTGAGAAGAAATTACTATTAATTTTTATGAAGTGAAATAAGCATATATTTTGGGGGAGTTAAAGGAATTTTCTTCAGTTACTACCCCTAAGTTATGGGAAACTGGGGAGAAGGAGAGATTAGTCTCAGATGTGATCAGACAAGGAAAATGTTCAAGTCATATTCATTTAAGAAAAAAACAAGAACAAAAACTAAATGTTGCCAACATGTGGTTGGCTTATGGAGTGGCCTCCATTTTATATTAATATTTTTGATGGCCATCAGCTTTAGTGTAGATATGTTTAAGCAAACCAGGCATCAAAATAAATTTTAAAATTGTTCTGTGTTTCCACTGACTGCAAGGCAAAATTAAAAGTATATATAGAAAAAAATAACAAAAAGATGAGCAGTAATTCACAAGCAAGGTTTACGATGATGGTTTGATCAGGAATTTTCTTTATCTGTACAGTATCTTTGTGGTACTAATATGATAACATACTGCTGTGCTTTGGGAAGCCTGCAATTTCCCTTTCACCATAATCACCTCTGCTGAATCAGTTCAGTTCAATTCAATCTGACAAGTGCTTATCGAGCACTTCAAGGTGAAATGGAAAGAAACTGGACTTGGTTTCAGAATTCCTGGATTTGGTTCTGGCTCTGCTATTTACCTGCTATTGACTTTTACTAAATAAATTTATCTCTTTAAGCCACGGTTTTGCAATGTGTAAAATGAAAGTCTACACAAGTAGTGGGGCCCTTTCAGGTGTAAAGACATGGATGTGAACTTAACACTTTCCTGGGATTTGAGAGGAATGCAAAATAGTTACATGATCTGAAACTCTCTGTCACTTCGATGGCAACGTGGACAGCCAGACCTAAGTTATTTGCTTATTTGCTCTCAGACTTATTACTTGTTGCTTCTCTGTCTTGTTCCACATTTCCTGAGCCTTTGCTTTCTGGTTTCCTGGAGCTTTGGCAAATGACAGGCACTGGTGTAAGACTGAAGAATGGGAAGAGGAGAAAACCCAGAAAGATTTTTTTTCCTCTCTCTGCTTGGATAGAGCCCAGGGCAGCAGCTCTGGCTCTTGTTAGACAACTTCTCCTCCATGGTACCGTCTGCCATAGAGCAGGCAAGGAGTGTTCACCAGGCTACTTCTGGGCTCTGGTACTACCTACTCTCTTAGATTAGTACTACCTTCTCTCTTAGATT
Organism: Lagenorhynchus albirostris; assembly: GCF_949774975.1. Taxonomy (NCBI): domain Eukaryota; kingdom Metazoa; phylum Chordata; class Mammalia; order Artiodactyla; family Delphinidae; genus Lagenorhynchus; species Lagenorhynchus albirostris. The sequence continues at coordinate 82,751,421 of NC_083099.1, read as the reverse complement.
CTCCAGCTCAAGGGTAGTAGTAGCCATGTCTTGCTTGTGGTACTCTCTGGGCTGCTTCATCATCTTCTTTTTGGCCTTTCAGTTCTTTTACTCCCAGTACAGTCAATTCCCTTCCATTTGAAATACCAGAGTGGTTTCCATTTTCTGACTGGATCCTGAATATTATGTAATGGAAAGACTACAGATGTGGTATACACACACACCACACACCACACACACACACACACACACACACACACACACACACACACACACACACACACAATGGAATACTACTCAGCCATAAAAAAGAATGAAATAATGCCATTTACAGTAACATGGATGGACCTAGTGATTATCATACTAAGTGAAGTAAGTCAGAAAGACATATACAATATGGTATCACTTACATGTGGAATCTAAAATAAGACTAAAATGAACTTATTCACAAAACAGAAACAGAATCGCAGACATAGAAAACAAACTTATAGTTACCAAAGGGGAAAGGGAGAGGGATAAATTAGGAGTTTAGGCTTAACATATACACACTATTATATGTAAAATAGATAAACAAGGTCAAACTGTAAAGCACAGGAAACTATATTCAGTATCTTATAATAAAATATAATGGAAAAGAATATTAAAAAAAAATTATGGCTTTGTAGAAAAAAAATTATGGGTTTGAATCCCAAATCTGCCTATTAACTAGTTAAGTGATAGCGGAGGAAACTTATTTCATCTCTTTAACTATAATTATTGGCATAATAATACTTGTTACAAGATGTTTCTAAGGATTAAATGAGAAAATACATGTGAAATGGTGCCTGGCACAAGTTAAGTGTCTAATAAATGTTAATTTCTTTCCTTTTATTCCCATGGACTACTCAGGAAGAAAAAAAATAAGGTGCTCTTAAGATAATTATAAAATAACACAAAACTATAAACCATATACAAGGATACCAGGAAGTGCTAATAGAACATAACTTGCCTACTTTAAGTACCCCACAATTCTAACCCAACCCACAGACTCTTCCCTCTGTTTCGGAACCCCCTGTATTAGTCTGTTTGTGTTGCCATAATAAAATGCCACAGACTTGGTGGCTTAAACCAAGAAATTTATTTCCTCACAGTTCTGGAGGCTAGAAGTTCATGATCAAGGTGCCAGCCAATTCAGTTTCTCATAAGAACTCTCTTCTTTGCTTGTAGATGGCCATCTTCTTGCTTTGTCCTCATATGGCCTTTTCCAGGTGTGTGTGTGCAGAGAAGGGGAGAGAGAGAACAAGCTCTCTGATGTCTCTTCTTATAAGGACACTAATCCTATCGGATCAGGGTCCCAAGCTTATGACCTCATTTATCCTTAATAAATTCCTTAGAGGCACCATCTCCAAATACAGCCACACTGGGGTTAGGGCTTCAGCATGTGAATTCTGGTATGACACAAACATTCAGTCCGTAACACTTCCTATATACACTTTTAAGGTGTTAGTAATTGCGGCATCCTTCCCTATTTAAAACAACCAATAGGTCTCATTTGCAAATATAATTTTGCCAATATTCTTCAATCTAAATTTTTCATATATTTTTATTTTCAAGTTCCATAGAACCTAGGTGATTTTATAAATCTGAAAGTTCAAGTCTATATCTAATAATGTACCTTCTCTCTAGTCTTTAAACTCATTTTTATATTAGTGCTGCATTTAAATTTGAAAAAGGAACAGTTGTTTTGACTTTTGGGGCAAGATTAACATCCTGCTTTGCAATAACATAAAGACGACTTAAAGAAACTAAGCTATCTTCCCATTTAAAAGGGTTTCTTAGGTTCACAGAACATTGTATTTCCCTTTGGACATAAAATATAATTTAGCTAGTCACATATATAGTAATGAAATGGAGAAGATTCTGAGGCAAATAAGCAGGTTTGAAAATCAGCCACAGAAACCGAATGCTGAGGTGTGACAGAACTTGGTGCACTTACGGCAAGGGCTTCGTCATGGAAAGCTCAGTTCCACATACTTGCAAAAGGAGGGATACAAAGCAATCAAGCTTTTAACAGACACTGTACTATTAATAAATTTGTAAAACACTTTGAAAATCTATTGTCTTTATAATAAAATATTTTTAAATGACATTAGCATGAACCTAATTTATTATTTCATTTCTAACCTATAAAATATAGTCAGTATAACTTTATCTCATTGTAAATGCTAACATCATATATGATATTTTCCATAGCTGAAGCTCCTTATAATGGTCAAAAAGAATTTTGAGCAGCATCGACACAAATTACTCTCTATATTTACCCAGAAGCTGTGAAATTCTTGATCAAATTTCAAGTGGATGCCTGAAGAAAGAGTATAAGTAATTACTGTATCCAACAATCTATGAGAAATTACAATGTCAGTGGTTAGTCAGGAATAATAGGTTTCTCAGATGTTTGTTTAAAGTTTTGTATTGGATTTCCCCAGGTAATCTTTCCTGGCAAGAGCAAGAGGAGCCTGGTCATTGAATCTCACTCCAGAGAGACAGTGGGAGATAACTTTCTTATGCTAAGTAGCATCTAAAAGGCATCACAGGACCCCTGAACCTAGCCTGCTGGGTTTTTTGTTTGTTTGTTTGTTTTTGCGGTATACGGGCCTCTCACTGTTGCGGCCTCTCCCGTTGCGGAGCACAGGCTCCGCGTGCAGTCTCAGTGGCCATGGCTCACGGGCCCAGCCGCTCCGCGGCATGTGGGATCTTCCCGGACCGGGGCACAAACCCGTGTCCCCTGCATCGGCAGGCGGACTCTTAACCTCTGCGCCTCCAGGGAAGCCCAAGCCTGCTGTTTTTACTAGACTCATTGCCACTATCCCATTTCCAGCAGGAAAAAAAAACAAAAAACAAAAAATGTGCTCATAAAGTGCATCCTACAAAATGTATTAAGAGCTGGAGAAAGTGTTACCAACTTTGATGAGGTAAATCCATTTCTAGGAATCCAACCAAAGTATCCACTGATTAAGATCCATATATAAAGATGTTCATTATCCCCATGACTTTTAGTGGTGAAAAATGAGAAGAACTTAAATGTCCTCTTGAAAAAGAATTGCTTAATTTTGGTATATTTGTTTAATGGAATATCGTAAGGTAATTCAAATGATATTTAGCAAAAATAATAGAAGAACAAATGTTATCTTTCGGTAAGGAGCATGTACTTTTCTTTCACTTTCTCTAATTTTATTCACTTTTCAACTATAGCTAAAAGATTATACAGATGTTTACAAAATCCACAGTTAAGTTACTGGAATCATGAAATCCAAATTTCAAAGTATTTTACAAATGTACTGAATAATAATAATATCCCTAAAATATGAAATCCCATTTGCCACATGATAATTGTATGTCTCATAAGAAAATGGGTATGAATAGCCCTCCCTGCGTGATTCCAGTCTGTCTGTCCTCTAATCCACCCACCTTTCTTCACAAAGGCTGATGTGATGCCTACACTTTTAGACTGAGGTGATGTTAAAGATTTTTGCTTAATTTAAGCTCCTTGTTCTCTCAATTTTAAGATACCAGGAAATGCCTTCTCCAACTTAGCCCATAACAATGGAAGCAGGGTATGAAATGGTCAAGTCCATGAACTCCAGATTTAGACAGTGAGGTTCAGCTCCCTGTCACCTCAGTTCTGTCACCTACTTGCTCAGAAAGATATTTAACCTCTCTCTGCTCAGTTTACTCTTCTGTCAACAAGGTTTACTCTGAAGGTTACATGAATATGCTCACCACTCAAAGCACTGCCTGGCACATAACATTCAATAAATGTTAGCTGCTATCATTATTCTTATTATTATAAGGAGGAGTGTCAGACCCTCTATGTACCTTCTTTATTGTCACTGAGTAATATTCTGGTATTATTTTGTATATTGAGGAATAATCATTGCATTTTTCAAAAGCAGGGCAATAATGATTATGAATCAAGGAACATATTTCATGAGTAAAAGAGAATTTAGAAAATGTTCAGCACAACGATTTTTTAAAAGGCGTTCAGAGATTTCAACTACGGCAAGTTATACATTCAGTTTTCGGCCAACTGGAAATAACAACCAGGAATCCTGGTATCATGACTCGCTCTTCCACCAGGAGACACTGGAGCCTCGTGATGACATGTGCAGCCCTGGGAAAAGCTGCAAATTACACTGGAAGGGAGAGTGGGAAAGCATCATGTGTCTTAATAGCAGATGAAGCAAGCGAGACTGGGAGAAGACTCTCAACATGTTATTATAAAATCTGAGGTGAATGAGACAATCTCCCCTTTCATTTAAAACTGTTGTCAGATTCAACAAACGAAGCTGTTAGCTTAAGTACGATGGACACCTGTTCCTCATTGAGAAAATATTTTAAACATCAGATGTAAATTAAAATGTTTCACATATTTCAAATAGAGTGTAATTCATAAAAACTGTTTACATGTTGCAATAAAGTAAAAAATATGAGCTTGGCAGTTTTGATCTGTTATTTAACAAACATCTCTGCATCAGTTAGGTTTGGAGGTACAGCTCTACATATATTCCCTAAATATCAAGTGGTTCTGACTCCCAACTGCTGGCTTCACACTGGAATGACACTGAGTTTTTGCTTTTGGTCTGGTCATCAGAACTCCTTCTAGCTGTGTGTAAATAACAATTTATACCATATCAGAGTCTGATGTTTTAGCACAAAATGAAAATTCTAAACCTTAAATCATGAGGACACTATGGGTTTGATCATTCTTAATGTGTGTGAAGCCTTGAAATAGTTTAGGGAATTTTATTATGCATTTCAAACTGCATATTTAATATTTCCAACTATGAAATGGTAATAGAGTTTATTCCCAAACTTGCAAATGAAACCCGGGATAGTTCAGGGAGGGCAGTACTCTGGAGGATGGTATTTGAATTCAAAATGACATTGTTAAATCGGAGAAGTAATCAGAAATCAACAAAATGAAGCTTAACAGGGACCAGTGGAAATCATGATAAAAAAAAAAAAAGAGTATGTGGCACATTGGAGATATGGAAATTCTACAGGAAAATGCCCTGTACTCAACTCCACAGATCACAATCTTAGAATAAATTAGGCCAAGAACTAATTAAGCCTAGTTTTTTTTCCCCCTTTTTTCTTTTGTTTTCTTCCTTAAATACAGTACTAGAATGCATGAATCCTTGCCTACCAGGCTAACTTCATCTGCTCCCTCTTTTATTCCTTATATTCCTTACTTTGGTCATCCTTGCCTTCTTCAACTTTCTTCAGGCTTTATGCTGCCTACATCGGTCACCTGGTTAGTCTAAACATTAATAGCAGAAGTGGTAAATAAAGAAAGAACAAGAGTCATCCCAAACTACAGCTAAAAATGACCTGGGAGTCAGTCTATATCACGGGTTAAGAAACTTCTACGCTCCCAGAGGCTCAATGAGGTAGAAACTGAGCATTTTTTGGCATGGTTCTCCCAGGTAGATACTAACGTCCCCCATTCCCCAGTCTAACAAAGGCACCTGAATTGTGTGAAGAGGTACATTAATCAGCCCCTGGTGACAAAAGATATAACCAGGTTTATCTGTGGCTCTAAACAACGTCAAGGCTCTGGGCTGCCTCTCTTACCAATAGGAGACAGAAATAAGAATTATAGTTACACTCTAAGATAGAGGTATATTTTACTTTCTAAGAAACAGCCAAGTAGTTTTCCAAAAATGCTTGTGCCATTTTACATATTTCCAGCACGTATGAAATTAAAGTTACTCCACATACTCAAGATCATCTTATATTGTCTTTTTTTTCTTTAATTTTAGCTATTCCAGTGGGTGTGAAATGGTATCTCATTGGAGTTTCAATTTTCATTCTTCATTGAGTTTTCAATTTGCATTTCCAAGATGACTAATGATGTTAAGCACCTATTAACGTGCTTACTGGTCATTCATATATCTTCCTTTGTAAATTGTCTGTTCAATACTTTTGCTCATTTATAATTAGATTGTTTGTCTTTTTATTATTGATTTTTAGGAGTGCTTTCTATATTCTTGATACAATTTATTTGTGAGAAATGCATTTTGAATATTTTCTTCCAGGCTGTGGCTTGCCTATTCATTTTCTTAATGATGTCTTTTGATGAGCAGATGTTTTTAATTTTGATATCTCAAAATTAACAGGATTTTTATTCCCCATTATGGCTTATACATTTTGGGTTTTAAGAAATCTTTGACTTCTATAAGGTAAAAACAAAATTCTCATACTTTCTTCAAGATCTCTTCATGTTTAAATGTATGATCATTTCAGATTAATTTTGGGGCATGGAATGAGGTAGATATAGAAGTCATTTTTCCCCCATTGTGAGCATCCAGTTATTCCAGAATCATTGGTTAAAATACTTTCTCTCATTTAATTAATACAGTGCCCTTGTCAAAAATCAATTGACCAGACTCAATATTAATATTTATATGGAAATTCTTCCCAAATTGATTCCCAACTGATGTATGGATTCAACATAATCCCAATCAAAATTCTAGCAGGCTTTATTTTATTTTTAAAATTAAATTAAATTTATTTTTTGTCTTAAAATATTTAATTATTGTATGTAAAATCTGTAATAAAGAGAATAAAATTTAAAAAGCAATTTTTTAATGTAAGGACAGTTAAAATCATTATATCAGTCATACAAACAACATGTATGACATATAATAATGAAATTGAATGATCTAAACTGCAAAAATCCTAAGTTAAACACATAGAACACAACAATGTATTACTCACTCTGTCAAATACTTTCCCTCATTCCCAGACAGAGAATCTAGTCTCAGGTCCTACAACAATTTTTCATATGTTCATCACAGCACATATGACACAGTGTAATGTTTTATACTATCCTCCTGTGTTTGAAGGGCCATCTTTAAAAGATGGTATATATATATAATGTACGGTTATGTATCTTTTTATTTCCAGCATAAGTCTCTGCATATGTCATACCCACAATTAATGCTAAATGAAAAAAAGAATAAATTAATGCATGGTTACCCATTATCACTAAGTAATAATGTCCTTATGGAACCATTTTGTAGCAGGCTTTTTTAGTAGAAGTTGACAATTTGATTTAAAACGCTGTACAGAAATGCAAAGGATCTAGAATAGGCAAAGGAATTAGAAGAAAGAAGAACAAAGAAGATTTACTCGACCTGATTTCAAGGCTTACCATTAAAACTATAGCAATCAAGATAGTTTGGGGGCTTCCCTGATGGTGCAGTGGTTAAGAATCCGCCTGCCAATGCAGGGGACACAGGTTCGAGCCCTGGTCTGGGAAGATCCCACATGCCGCGGAGCAACTAAGCCCGTGCACCACAACTACTGAGCCTGCACTCTAGAGCCCACAGCCACAACTACTGAGCTCACGTGCCACAACTACTGAAGCCCGCATGCCTAGAGCCCATGCTCCACAACAAGAGAAGCCACCGCAATGAGAAGCCCGTGCACCAGAAAGAAGAGTAGCCCCCACTCACCACAACTAGAGAAAGCCCGCACGCAGCAACGAAGACCCAGTGCAGCCAAAAATAAATAAATAAAATAAAATAAATAAAAACAAGAAAACATAGTTTGGGTATTTTCAGAAAGATAGGCATAGATCAATGGAACAGAAAAGAGAGTCAAGAAATAGACAAATACATATTTGAATTGATTTTTGACAAAGGTGCCAAGGAAATTCAATGAGAAATGAAAAGACTTTTCAAAAAATGAATACCTGTATGGAAAAATGAAAACATCTACCCTTACCTCATACCATGCACAAAAATTACCTCAAAGTGGACTACAGTTCTAAATGTAAAACCTAAAACTATAAAACTACTAGGAGAAAATCTTTGTGATTGTGGGGTAAGATTTCTTAGAACATGATAGGACGAGTCATACAAGACAAAAAAAAAAAGATAAATTGAATTTCATCAACATTAAAAATTTCTGATCTTCAAAGATACCATTAATTAAACAAAAAGACAAGCCACAGACTGGTAGACTATACACACACTGATCAGACAAAAGCTTGAATCTGGAATATATGAAAAACTTTTTGAACTTAATTATAAGAAGGCTAACAACTCAATAAGAAAATAGATACAAGATTTGAAAAGACATGAATGGCCAATAGCACATGTAATGATGCTGAGCATCATTAGCCACTGGAGAAACAAAACCAAAAACACAAGGAGATACACCCTATATACCCATTAGATAAGCTAAAATTTAAAAACCACCCCTACTACAAAAAAAAAAAAATCTGGCCATTTTAAGTCCTAGTGAGGATGTGAAGCAACTGCAACTCATATACTTTGGGTAGAAATGCTATAATCACCTTGGGAAAAGTTATGGAAATGTTTGGATAAAGTTTGGTAGATTCTTAAAAACTTCCATGTATTCCTACCATTTTAGTTCAGTCATTTTACAACTAGTTATCTCCCTAACAGAAAAGAAAGCAAATGTCCAGACAAAGACTTGTATACAAATATTCATTGCAGTTTTATTTGTAATAGCCAAAAACCATTTAGGAAAATCCAAATATTCATCAACAGTTGAATAGACAAGCAAATGTGGTATATCCACACAATGGAATACCACTCAGAAATAAAAAGGAAAGAATTACCGAAATACACAGTAACGTGGACTATTCCTCAAAATCATTATGCTGAGTGAAAGAATTATGCCAGGAAAAATAGAGCACATACTGTATAATTTCATTTATATGAAATACCAGAAAATGTAAACGAATTTATAGTGTCAGAAAGCAAATCATGGGTTCCTGTGATGGGGTGTTTAGATATAAATGGATTACAGATTGACACAGGATACTTTTGGGGAATGATGGGAATATTTATCTTCATCAAGAGTATATACATATGCTCAAACTGATCAACTTATTTGTTTTAAATATGTGCAGTTTGGCATGCTTCAATTATACCATAATAAGGGTGAATTATCAATTCATTGTATATGTGTGGGTCTAGAAGTGTCACTCCTAAGGTTTTATCCAAGAGAAATGAAACATATGTCCACATAATAGATTTGCAAAAACAACTGTTCATAGAAACCTTATTCATTATAGTCAAAAGCTAGAAAGAAGCCAAGTGTCCACCAACTGGAGAATGTGGTATGTCCAGTACTAGAAAAGAATGAGCTACTGATACACATGACGACACGAATGACTCTCCAACACATTATGTTAAGCAAAAGTAGCCAGATATATCTCCACCTGCAAAAGAAAAATTTCAAAGTCCCATACTATATGATTCATTCATATAAATTCCAAGAAGAGGCAAAACTGATCCATGGAGATAGAAATCAGAAAGTCATTCCTTGAGGGAGAGTTCGAATTGACTGGAAAGCACCAGAAAACTTTCTGTGATTATGTAAATGTTCTATATCTTGTTTTAGAAGAAAGTTACATATGTACACACAACTACTAAAATTTGCCAAAGTGCACACTTTAGAACTGTGAACTTTATTGCATGGAGTGAAAGAAAAGGAGAAGAGTGAGAGGGAGAGAAGAAGGGAAGAAGGATGGAAGGAAGAGAGAGAGGAAGGAAGGTGAAAGAAAGAGAGAGAGAGAGGGAGGGAGGCAGAGAGGGGGGAGGAGGAGGGGAAGGAAGGAAGGAAATAAGGAAGGAAGGAAGGAAGGAAAGAAAGAAGGAAGGAAGGAAGGAAGGAAGGAAAGAAGGAAAAAGAAGGGAAGGAAGTCAACTCAAACATCAGCTTCTCTGTAAAGCCTCCCTAAGTTCTTGGCCAGAGGTAGTATCTTAAAACAGATTGATACATAGACCACTATTCTGTGTCTAGTACACCACTCAGCTGATTTGTTTTACTCCATGAAAGACAGGAGAACATTATAGCACAATTCATGGTAACCAAATAATTGACGAGGAAAATTTCTTCATTATAGAAGAATTTTAGATGGAAAACAGAATAACATAATTTGAAATCACTATTTCATAACCCGTTAATGAAATTGTGGCCTAGGCAATGCTCATCAATGGAAACTAAAACTATTAGGTAAAATATTAATGGGAACCTTTATAAATCGATGGGGCCAAACTGACAGCACATGAACCCATTGATTAATCTTCGCATCACTAAAAGTGTGACCATAGCTATTTGGTGCTGGCCTGCATATGTGATACGAATGCACCAAGCATGCCTGTAAAATATTCCTGAAAAAGATCATTAATTCTGAATCTAATCAAGCTCTAACTAGGAACATATGTAGAATAGAGGAACCATTTAAACAGCAACATAAAGAAACAATCAAACAAATCTAGATATGGGATATTTCACAAGACAGATAGTCCAATTTCCCAAACAAATAAAAACTTTGGAGGAGGAAGGCCATTAAACACTAGATATTTAAGAGAGATTACAACCAGATTCAACGTGTGGACCTTTTTTTGGATCCTGGTTAGAACAAACCAACTACAGAAAGACATTTCTAAGACAATTAGGGAATTTGAATATGGCCTAGTTATTAAATAATATGAACAAATGTCTTTAATGCTGTTAAGCATGATAACGTTACTGTGGTAGTATTTTTTAAAGTATGCCCTCATCTGTTAAAGGATGTTGAAGCATACTAAATTATTTATGAGTGAAAAACTGTCAAACCAATATTTGCTTTGCAGTACTCTGAAAAAATTAAAGGAGTGAGTTAGGTAAAACAACATAGGTGAAACACTGATAAATGTTGAAGTTGATGATGGGTACATAGGGTTCACTACACTATTTTTTTTCTTTCTGGTATTGTGTATGTTTTAGAATATTCACAATGAAAGACATAAATACCTACTAAAAATCCACATTTCATATTTTCTTTTCTTCCTAATATTTGAGTTACCATTTAATGATGTTTATGAACCCTAACTCCATGTGCTTTTCTGATGTGAAATGCATTTATTTCTACCTCTTACAACGTTTTATGACAGCCAAGCATGTGTAAGAACGTGTTTTTATCTACAGAGACATACCAATGTACTCCTAGTCCATTTTCCCATTCTTAACACCCTCTTTTTTCAGGCTCCTCTTCCTTTTACTATGAAAGAAAAAGCACAAAAAGACACGAAAACTCATTCCTTTCTCAGAACACTTCCTGCTTGCAAAGCCAGAGAATGTCCACATGTTTACATGCTGTCAGACTGCTGACTACTACCCAGCATACCCAAGAAGTAGACTGGAACAACTGTATTGGAAATACATTCTAAAACTCACATTTTCTTTTAGTTCTTCTTCCTCTTACAGTAAAAAAAGAAATAACATCTTTATAGAGGGACAATGGGAAAAAATTCATTACTTTTTTCTTTGTGCATCAAATCCTGGTACAAATATATTATTATCCACTTGCTGTCTGTGTTTCGGCCACAATGAATTTGTTGCTGTTTCTAGAACCTTCCAAACTCATTCTCTTTTAGGACATTTGTGCTGGTTCTGTAGATACCTCCAGGCTCAGCTCGAAAGCCATCTCTTCTGAAAGAGCTTTCTGAGCATCCAATCTAAAATACCTCATTTCTCCATCACCTTCTTTCACATCTACCCTATTTATCTTCTTCTAAGCATTTATCATTATCTTCTTTTTTTTCACTTCCTTTTTATCTGTCTTTATGTGCATCATCATCCCCAACTAGAATACAAGTTCAGGGATCTTGACTGTCTGGTTTATTGCTATACCCACAGTGACAAACAGTAATCAACACACAGTAGATATTCAAAATTTTACTGTGGTTTGAATAATTTTTTATATTGATAAAAATATGTACTATATCATGACTTTATGCCATAATACATCAGTAATAGCAATACAAATGATACTATCAATATTACTAGACCATTTTCCAAAAAATTCTATGTTGAGGTGTCTTGATTGAAATTGAAGATGACAGTGTGATAGAAACAGTCAGGACTCCAAAAATGAGTGGTAACAGTAATATACACATGAACATTATTGACACTATTAATGAACTATGTTCCTAAGTATATTAATAATCCAAGTTGGATCAATAATAATCAATATTATTAATCTTTATAATAGCCATAGAAACTCTAAGAGGAAGAAGCTACACAAAGGAATTAAATAATTTGGACAAAACCACTAAGCATGTTTATGACAAAACTCAATCCTTCTTATCAAAAGTCAATTATTCATCCATTCATTTGTTCAATAAGCACTTATTGGGAACCTATAATGCACCAGGTACAATGCTGGACATTGTCATGAGCAAATCAAACAAGAACCTTATGTTTACGAGTTATTTCCAAAGTCATATTATGCTCCTATCTACTGCTACATTTTATGGAAGAGAAAACAAAAACAAAAACAAGGCTCATGAAGCTTTTCAATGCAAAAAAAAAAAAAAAAATTCCTACAGCTAGTCAAGATAATTGCTTAAGGCATCCAAGCCACATTTTTTTCAAGCCAACCATTAGACCCTGATATTAGCAATGGTATTATTGATCAAGCACATGCAATTTTCTACACAATGGATATTTATTTACAACTTCTTAATTAAATAACCTATACAAAAATATATTCCACTTCTGCCTCATCTGCTGCCCTTCTTGATCTCTCTCTAGAAGAACAGTTTTCAAATTGTTGGCTTAAACTCTCTCAGAGATGAAAAAGAATAGCTTTTTTTATTTTTTTAAACAAATGTGAGGTCAAAGAAAGCTACAGTTTCAAGTTTTAATTCTGTGAGCTAAGAAGGAAAATGGGCCAACCCTCCTGGGGAATCCTGTCTGTCCTGGTTCTAGTGACCGACTAAGCTGCTGATTTGACATTCCAGAGAATTGGGATGTATTCTTCACTGGAGAAATCCCAAACTGCCTGACAAAAGCTAAAGCATTTGACCTTTCCAGGCTTACTGCTTTCATTATTTAAAATGAAAAGAGAAAAAGAAAAATGAGAGAGCAAGCAGAACTATACAAAAAATTTGCTTATGAGACTCCATCTTCGGCAGTGCTTTAAACCTTTTTGAAATGTGAGCACAGAATTGTTAACTTGAGGGTGAAATTGGGCCAAACTGAAATGCCAACTCATATTTCAGAGAGCCGTTATTGTTATGGGCCTCCAGTGATAGACCAGAGCCCCAAAGCTTATACGTATGTATGTATATATTACTCTTATGGATGGGAGGGGGGCACATTTTTACATTTCTATAGCATACTCTGTTCCTAAGGGAAGAAATGAGTTATGCTATTCCTGAAGAAATCTAAAAGACAAAACAAAATTAATAATATGAAACTTCGGGAAAATAGGATGTAAAATAAAATCTAACTTGTTACATCTGGCTGATTTGGTGATTCTGGGAAGATATGATAATGCTAAGTAGACTAAGTCCAGTTGAAATCCTATCAGTTTGTGTGTGGGTATCTATATATCTATATCTACTACATAATTTATTTATAATATGTATAAAATATGTATAAATGTCTAATATATAAAATGAATTTTATTTATTAAAAATTTATATATTATGTATACATTATATATTGTTGTATATTATTTTATATATTATATAATAAAATATATACCCCATATAATTAATAATATTTATATTATATTTAATTATATATTATTAAATATAAATATATTTTATACATTTTAGATAGTTATATAGATATGGATATATAGATGTATTGATATGAGAGTAAAATAAGAAGTACTACCTGATGAATTATCTAAATTTTCCTCTTTTCCTTGGCCATGGAGATCAAACATCAGTTGTCACTTGGAATATTTATGTTTGTTTAGGGACATAATGGGAGGAAGCATCAGATCAGTGTATTAGAAACTATAATAATTTTCCTTTGTAATATACTAAACTACATTTATGAATCTTGAGTTCTGGCATATTGCCCAAATGGAAAGAAAGGTAATGGATAAGTTATTCTTTCAGGGTGGAGATCATTTTTCCATTAAGCATTCTCTGTACAAGTGACTTTGAGGAATGTATACAACTGACCAACCAGTCACATAACACCATTTCTTAAAGAATAATAGCAGTACTCAGCCCTGTAATTTAACCTGCCTTTTCTTTTGTTTAGGGAGGTGGGCTGCAAATTCATGAACTCTACCTGGTCTTAAAATTCCAATCACTATTTTCTCATACAACTGAGAGTCAAAAGAAGGAGAGGAGAAAGAAGAGGAGAAGGAGGTGGAGGAGGAGGAGAATGATGGGAGGATTACACAGAACTTATCTCTAAAAATTGTCTACTCCCACTAAATTAACACATGTGTCTTCTATTCTCCCATCATGCCTGAAACCTTGCACTTCCCTGCCTTCTTGCCTGGGATTGTGTCATTGTCTACTCAGGTAACTCCATTTTCCATCTGTACCTGTCAAATAATCTAGCCTACCAGAGACCTGAGTCTCTTCCAGTCCCCTCTACTTTAGCAAATAGCTTCCACCCCTTCACCCTGGGCTTCCACACCATCTCTATCTACTCACACTGGATTTTACCACTCTACTTCAAAGTCACTCATTTCACTGTCTTCCTCCAATTACAAGCTCCTATTTTTTTTTTAACATCTTTATTGGGGTATAATTGCTTTACAATGGTGTGTTAGTTTCTGCTTTATAACAAAGTGAATCAGTCATACATAAACATATGTTCCCATATGTCTTCCCTCTTGCGTCTCCCTCCCTCCCACCCCTCCAGGCTGTCACAAAGCACCAAGCCAATATCCCTGTGCCATGCGGCTGCTTCCCACAAGCTCCTATTTTTTACCCATCCCCTCTGCTGTTCCTTAGGCTCATTAGATCTGCTATTTGAGCTCACTGAGACTTCTAGTCCTTAGGTACCTCAATTTTTCTTCCATCAGTTTTCTACTAATTTCAATTCCTTCTACCACCAGCCTGGATCCATTACTTTGAGCACTTTATATCACTTGCCCCCACTTTACTTGCCCCTCAGATTTTATCTCCATGTAAACTCCCACCTATATGCCAATTCTACAGAAACATTTTCTATTTCTACACCAGGGCTGCTAAGTCCTGCTAAAGAAACTCATAGAGCCATATAGATGTGTGCCACCATGTGTTTTGGTTTTTAGTATAAGCTGTAATTCATTGTCAGTTCTGAAAATATAACCCTGGTTGAAACCTTAGTTCATTTACTAATTTTTTTTCATAGTTTTTATTTAGCCCAAATCCAACTCCTACTTTTCTCACTCCCAGAAAATAATCTGCAATACAAAGAAAAATGAGGCAATATCAACTCATCTTATTTTCATGTAGAATTAAGGTGCTGTGGTTTTGAGGGAAATGATTTGGCCCAGAGGTAGGGGAGAGATGAGATGGTCTATGCAGTGACTACATCTTCTGTTTCCGGGCTCTTTAAGGTATGAATTGAAGCTGCTGTGAATTACCAATGGAGTCACAAGACAACACTCTCACTCCTTCATCTAATATTACTATGACTAGTATTGCCACTGGTGCTTATGCTGCTGTGTCACAAACTGCGTTCATATCTGCTCTTCCAACTTGTGAAGGAATTGCATATGAAGAACATTTCATTAGCACTGTTATCAAAAGACTTAGAAAAATGCAACATCAAGAAAAGAGCACAAAGCAAAATTTCAAACATAATAGAACCTAGGCCATTTGTAAATGCCAGATCTTCCCCAATATATGTAAAGCATTATATTAAAATTTTGATTTTTACTTTTTCACTACAAAATCCTCTATCTGTTTAATACTATATCTTGCAATACTCATCATCACATTATCAAAGAAATGAGTAAACTGATCAGTTTCAATTGCTGACAAAGGAAAACACGTATTTATCCTCACTCGGATTTTAACCAAGAATTTCAATTTATTGGAGAATATGTTTAAAACTGTTCATCTTCTCCATGACAGGGATGTCCTGAAAATTTTGCATCTGATTTCAAGCTTAGTGAAAGGCTCTGGGTGTCTGTAATTGTATTACCTCCAGATGCCTTCTTATATAAAGTGAGGGAAAGGAACTCTCCCACATGGGTTCAGACACCAACTGTAGACAACTTAATTTAAGGGAGAAAATGTGGAAAATAAAGCCAAACAAACAGGATTTGGTAGATTTAGATAATAGTAAGCCTAACATGTGCCCATCCATAATGGAACGGTGAAAAAATTCTGAAGGAAATTTTAGATGCCACAATAGTAATGGTAGGATCTAGAATGAGGGGGTTGATCACCTCACTTTACTCTGCACCGATAACACCAGACCCAGTGTTTTCAGAATGCACAGTGGTTAAAACTTGCACTTTGAGCCCTATAGTCCTGTGTCAGAATTCCAGTCCTGCCAATTCCTGGTTCTGGAATATTTTATAATCCCTATGCCTCCGTGTCTTCATCTATAAAATGAATACATACCTGTCGTGTAGTTACGTAACATCTCTGACTTTCACTTATTTTTAAAATGAGGGTTACTGTACAGATGAAATGAAATTGAATGTGTAAAGAACCAATGAGTGAAAACTACCAAAGGACATTCACTCCATGGAGATGTTCCTACATGGGCTCGGTGAGCACTGAACACAAATACTGCTGAGGGGATCTGGCCCAATCAGTGATGTAATGTTCCCCTCAGAACTATAAGGTATCACTCTTACAAAATAAGTGACCCAACTCTCACTTTTCAGCTCTGCCTAAAGTGCCTATTACAGAGTCTACTTCTTAATAAGTATTTTAAAAAATTATTTTATTTCCCGTATAGGGCTCAATAATAAACTCCAAAATCAGGGAAAGATCAAACAAACAAACAAGCTTTTATTCCAGTGGCGTTTCTGAAAGGAAGATGAAGATGAATTATACCATGCACATGGATAAAAGAAACAGTGAAATGCTATTAATAAATCAAGTTTTCAGTCAAAGACAAATAAAATCTAAAATACTGCAACCATGCCCTCGGGGTCCATGCCTTGTTATAATGAATTCATTTCAAGCCTTTTTCAAATGAGATCATTCTTTTAACAAGGTTCTTTTGGTACTTTTTATATGAGATTGAGTCCGTTCAACCTTATAAATAATTTTATTTAGTGATATGCCACTGTATAACAAGTTTCACTCATGGATTTCCTGAAACTAAATTTTATACTCATCCGCATATAACTAAATCTTAAACTCAATGAATCGAAATGCAATACTAACCCATATAGCTTTAATGATTCCAGTGGCTTTAATTAGCTTAAACATAACTCTTTTAACTGTCAAAAAAGTGGAAATTTAAATGAATTTGAAACACTGTATTGCATTTAATGAAGTATCAATTTTTCTGTCAACTCACGCTGTTGACAAGGTTACAGTGAAAATGACACACTAATTCATTGCTATTGGCATTATATATTGGTCAATTCATACATAAAGAAAAGGAAAACTATGCAGCAAAAAAGCCACAAGGACTGGTATATCTTTTGATTCAATAATTTCATTCCTAGAATTTATATTAAGGTAATAATTCAGTACACATATAAAGATGATCATTGTAGTGTTATCAATAATAATGAAAAAACTAGAAACAATCTGAGTATTTCACACTAATAAAGAGCTTAACAAATCATAGGATGTTACTACAACAAAATGTTTTATAGCTAATAAACTGATCAATATTTAGGTAAATGACAAAATACTTGGTATGTTAAGTGAAACTTACAGAATAGATAGTAATAGTTATCTTTTTGTACATATGAAATACATCTATGTATGAAATATAGAGGGCAGTCTTTTTAAAGTTAACTAAATTATTGGTTTAATACATTTTTAAAACTTAATTTTAACTAATTGCCATTTCAACAAAAAATAATAAAAGACCCCAAATTGGCAGAAGATATAAATTAGGTAAATAAAGTTGGTAATCAGGCGAGATTTCTTTACATCCCCATACAATGGGAAGCTCCAAATTCTTAAAGTCTTGATATCCATAAGTTCACACCAATCCCTTTACCCTGCCAAGTTCTAGCTTCCTTCTATTTTTTTTTTAAGAATAAAGTGATAATGACCAAGAAAGTTTTTATTATAAAATTTGAGATTTTAAAGTATTTTGAAAATGAAAATATAATCAAATACTGATTAATAAAAATATTAGTGGGAGAAGAACAAGCAAAGATTTCCAGGGAGAAGCAAGATTCTCTCCTTCATGGAATGTTAGATAACGCTGGTGCCTTAAGAAGGAAGCGCTGTTTTCCCCTGTGACTCCTAAACTAAGTGAGACAAACTCTTTGCTTACTGTAGTTAATTAGAATTACCTGGTATTGTATGTTGATGGATCTTTATTCAGTCCCTTGGTTCTTAACAAATAAAAAATCCATTTCCCTAGGCTGACCCATTAATTGAAGTCATTCTTTTGGTTTGGTTTTGCTTTCTTTTTTTAACATACGCAATTCTGTCACAGTAAATTTTAATTTCCCAAATGGCAAAACATTTCAGAATATCTCCAAGGCGCTTGGAACTCAAGATCAGCCACGGAGGTATTACAAGTGTGGCCACACTTCCCTCTGAAGTCTATCAAGTCTCTTCTAATTAGCCTTTTGACACATGACATCTCACCGACTTGAAGAGATTTAGGGTTGCTAACCCTCCATCAGCAATTACATTATGAAGATGATTGAGTTTGCAGACTGTAGATAAGTAAGGTAGACTTTACAAGTCCCTCTTTGGGTTGTTTAGTGGAGATGAATTTGGACTATTTGGTGGATGATGCCGGAGTTAAAGAGTTGGCTTTTTAGATTTTGTTAGTCAACTTTGTTGTATTTACTTCTCCCTATATCACTTCTTCACTTTCTCCAGATGCAAGACAATGCTAGAAACATCTGTCCTAGGCACTTGCTCCTAGGAATATTTGATAGATAATTTGTTAAGGAGGGCGTTCTACCTTGCTGGGCAAGGACAAAACACAAATACAGGTGAATTTACACATCCCATCATCTATTCTGATTATTTCCCTACATCCTTTGTCTACTATTTAAACTCAGATATTTGTGATTACTGATACAAATCATTTGCCATTGACGGCCACAATTTGTGAACTATTTATTGTATTTTATTTTATTTGCAATGGCAAATTATACACTAAATACTAATCTCTCATGCACACTTAACTAAAAAATATGACATAATAACAAAGCCTTTGTATGCCCAAAGAACTTTAGAGATAGAAATTGATTATTTTTCTTTCTCACTGGAATATGGCCTTGTCTCACCAAGGCACAAATTATTCAGTGTTCTTGCAGTTTCACTGAAACTAAGCCAATGCCTGAATTGGGAACACCTTCGTTCCTATAAAACTTAAAATAAAGAAGTTTTCTACAGTCCCTAGAAAGTAAGTTACATTGCTCTTATTTTATTCCTTCAAACAAATTTGAAAGAGCTCTGGCTTTTAAAGATCTCAATATTTATTCCCATTCCTAAAAAACAGAGTAATAAATAAGCCACTTTATTGGGAAAGTAAAATAGTGCATTCACTGCAGATTTATTGAATTGATATGCTATGCATTTCTCATTTATTACTTTAATTTTGTTGTCAGCTCTCCTACTGTAACATATTTCCCATGGGTTCAGATGACATTTTACTCTCATTTTTTAGCTACTTTATCGCTAGGTATTGCTTCTTATCAGTTATTTATTTAAAGCTTTCACTATACTGATTTGATCTGAATAAATTCATTTGGATATGTGCTTTCTCTCTATAACAAAGCTCAGCTTTTGATGGTATATTTACATCATATTTTTATATAATATTGAAAAGATCCATAATTTAGAGAATGATCTTGATTTGCTTTTTTTTGATCTTTCATAGCTAAAGTGAAAGTTAAAAAGAAGGACAATTATGTATAATTTTTCTCTAATAGTTACTATCCTTCTTTAAAGGAATTCTGGAATAAGGATTCTTTAAAAAATAAGGTGTAAGCGTACTTCATTATTTTTTTGTTTGTTTGTTTTGTGTTTTATTTATTTTGTTTTTATTTCCATTACTCTAGGAGGTGGATCAAAAAAAATCTTGCTGTTATTTACGTCAAAGAGTGTTCCTCCTATGTTTTCATCTAAGAGTTTTATAGCATCCGGTCTTACATTTAGGTTTCTAATCCATTTTGAGTTTATTTTTGTGTATGGTGTTAGGGAGTATTCTAATTTCATTCTTTTACATGTAGCTCTCCAGTTTTCCCAGCACCACTTATTGAAGAGACTGTCTTTTCTCCATTGTATATCCTTGCCTCCTTTGTCATAGATTAGTTGACCATAGGTGCGTGGGTTTATCTCTGGGCTTTCTATCCTGTTCCATTGATCTATATTTCTGTTTTGGGGCCAGTACCATATTATCTTGATGACTGTAGCTTTGTAGTATAGTCTGAAGTCAGGGAGTCTGATTCCTCCAGCTCTGTTTCTTTCCCTCAAGACTGCTTTGGCTATTTGGAGTCTTTTGTGTCTCCATACATATTTAAGATTTTTTGTTCTAGTTCTGGGAAAAGTGCCATTGGTAATTTGATAGGGATTGCATTGAATCTGTGGATTGCTTTGGGTAGTATAGTCATTTTCACAATATTGATTCTTCCAATCCGAGAACATGGTATATCTCTCCATCTGTTTGTATCATCTTTAATTTCTTTCATCAGTGTCTTATGGTTTTCTGCATACAGGTCTTTTGTCTCTTAGGTATTTTATTCATTTTGTTGCAGTGGTAAATGGGAGTGCTTCCTTAATTTCTCTTTCAGATTTTTCATTATTAGTGTAGAGGAATGCAAGAGATTTCTGTGCATTAATTTTGTATCCTGCAACTTTACCAAATTCATAGATTAGCTCTAGTAGTTTTCTGGTGGCATCTTTAGGATTCTCTATGTATAGTATCATGTCATCTGCAAACAGTGACAGTTTTACTTCTTCTTTTCCAATTTGGATTCCTTTTATTTCTGTTTCTTCTCTGATTGTCATGGCTAGGACTTCCAAAACTATGTTGCATAATAGTGGTGAGAGTGGACATCCTTGTCTTGTTCCTGATCTTAGAGGAAATGCTTTCAGTTTCTCACCATTGAGAATGATGTTTGCTGTGGGTTTGTCATATATGGCCTTTATTATGTTGAGGTAGGTTCCCTCTATGCCCACCTTCTGGAGAGTCTTTATCATAAATGGGTGTTGAATTTTGTCAAAAGATTTTTTTGCATCTATTGATATCATCATATGGTTTCTATTCTTCAATTTGTTAATATGGTTTATCACATTGATTGATTTGCATATATTGAAGAATCCTGGCATCCCTGGGATAAATCCCACTTGATCATGGTTTGTGATCCTTTTAATGTGTTGTTGGATTCTGTTTACTAGTATTTTGTTGAGGATTTTTGCATCTATATTCATCAGTGATATTGGTCTGTAATTTTCATTTTTTGTATTATCTTTGTCTTGTTTTGGTATCAGGGTGATGCTGGCCTCATAGAATGAGTTTGGGAGTTTTCCTTCTTCTGCAATTTTTTGGAAGAGTTTGAGAAGGATGGGTGTTAGCTCTTGATTTAATTGTTTGATAGAATTCACCTGTGAAGCCATCTGGTCCTGGACTTTTGTTTGTTGGAAGATTTTTAATCACAGTTTCAATTTCATTACTTGTGATTGGTGTGTTCATATTTTCTGTTTCTTCCTGGTTCAGTATTGGAAGTTATACCTTTCTAAAAATTTGTCCATTTCTTCCAGGTTGTCCATTTTATTGAAATAGAGTTGCTTGTAGTAGTCTCTTAGGATGCTTTGTATTTCTGCGGTGTCTGCTGTAACTTCTCCTTTCTCGTTTCTAATTTTATTGATTTGAGTCCTTTCCCTCCTTTTCTTGATGAGTTTGGCTAATGGTTTATCAATTCTGTTTATCTCCTCAAAGAACTAGCTTTTCATTTTATTGATATTTGCTATTGTTTTCTTTATTTCTATTTCATTTATTTCTGCTCTGATCTTTATGATTTCTTTCCTTCTGCTAACTTTGTTTGTTCTTCTTTCTCTAGTTACTTTAGGTGTAAGGTTAGATTGTTTATTTGAGATTTTTCTTGTTTCTTGAGGTAGGCTTGTACTGCTATAAACTTCCCTCTTAGAACTTAAGCGTACTTCATTATTAACTTAAAAACTACAATTTGTGGGGCTTCTCTGGTGGAGCAGTGGTTGAGAGTCCTGCCGATGCAGGGGACATGGGTTCATGCCCCAGTCTGGGAAGATCCCACATGTCACGGAGCAGCTAGGCCTGTGAGACATGGCCGCTGAGCCTGCACGTCCGGAGCCCGTGCTCCGCAGTGGGAGAGGCCACAACAGTGAAAGGCCCGCGTACCGCAAAAAAAAACAAAAAACAAAAAACTACAATTTGTGAATCACTGGATTTTATCACTTTTTGTGTAATTTGGAGATATGGAAAGCCAGAAGTTCAGCTTACTGTGTTAGGAATCGGAAGAATTTCTAAGTTTGCATTAGAGTCTTTCCTCTAGTTACAGCAACTGGCTTTAGTACAGATCAAATTACTGCTCATTCATATTTGGTAACCTACCCTCCAATGCTCCTCTTTTGCAGGAAAATTATACATTCCCATCTTGTTAGAGTAAGAACTGGGCACATGATTTGCTTCTCCCAACTGATGGCAACATTAAAGATATAGGTTCTAACAGATAGAGGCTACTCCATCAGTTAAGAGTATCCTGAGATGAAGACAACATGGAACCGAATCATAGCAAATCCATGATAACATGGTGAGTGAGTTGAAATACTTTATTACTATGACAAATTAGGATTTGGGGGTCATTTGTTACTGCAGCATAACCTAGTTTGTCATAAGTGATCCAAGTCTTAATGCTGGGATCCTTAGAGAAACCAGGTTAAAAGAGGAGCCATTCCCCAGCAAACAAACAAACAAAGAGTAAGTGCACTATAGAACATGCACAAGAAGTAAGCACCTCAATTCAGTTGACCTAGGTTAGGTATGGAACTAAGGGACTTACCTGAAGACCTATATAGACCTATATCAACATTATAGTGTTTACATCTTGCTAAGGCATCAAAGCAGACTCAAAGGAATTGATGCTTGACTCACAGATAGAGAACAAACTAGTGGCTACCAGTTGGGGGAAGAGGAGCAATATAGGGCTGGGGGAGTGGGAGGTACAAACTATGGGGTGTAGGATAGGCTACAAGGACAGACTGTACAACACGGGGAATATAGTCAATGTTTTGTAATAACTGTAAATGGAGTGTAACCTTTAAAAATTGTATATATATATATTTTTTTGCGGTACGCGGCCCTCCCAATGTTGTGGCCTCTCCCGTTGTGGAGCACAGGCTCCAGACGCACAGGCTCAGCGGCCATGGCTCACGGGCCCAGACGCTCCGTGGCATGTGGGATCTTCCCGGACTGGGGCACGAACCTGTGTCCCCTGCATCGGCAGGCAGTCTCTCAACCACTGCGCCACCAGGGAAGCCCTAAAAATTGTATAATTTTTTTTTTAATTAAAAAAAAGGGAAATGATGCTCATGTGGAGAAACTGAGGCGAAGAGTTCCAGGGGCTGGGCCAGACTCAAATAATTAGTCTCTGAGCTGTGTTTAAGATGGTGACTCTACAAGGAGATTCTAGACAGCATTTAGGGAGGAAAAGAAGTTCAGATCTAAGGAAGCAGCGCGGAAGACTGAAGGGTGGGGAGAGGTAACAGGAGAATGAACATTTAACCAAGAGGTAAGGGTGACCAAATATATGGAGAGAATTATATTTCAATTGGCTGAGAGTAAGGGGTTCAGTCTAACAGTTCTAAATTTTAAGAGTATTAGAACCTAGAAGGTGCTATTAGTGCAGTACAGGAAATCTTCTAAACAATTTGTACTGTTGTGAGCAGTGCTCTCTATCTTCTATACCTCAAGAGCTCTGCAGGCCTAGAGCTTACTTAACTAAAAGTGTCCTCAGATGGGTACCTAGCGACACATCTGTATCCTGAATCGCAATGTACCCCTGGGCTCACAGATCACTCTGCCTTAAATAGGTATGCTATTGATACTTTCAGTATCTGCAAGTTTGTGCTGTGAAATTTCCAATCAAGCATGTGGGAACAGAACATAAGACCATGCGTAACTCTGTGGCTAGAGATCATATCAACAGAAAAATCCAGTGAATGAGCCAGACTTGGCTACTTTAGTCCTAACTATCATATTCCATGCTCATAGCAACCAACCTAAGGAGGTATTATTATTGCACTCATTTTGCAAATGAGGGAGCTGAAGCTCCAAGAGGTAAAGTAGCTTTCTTGAGATTACCTAACCAAAAATGATGGGGGCAAGTTTTTAATCTACATGGTCTAGCATCAGAGCCTACGATATTCAACCACTAGCTAAACTGCAGTCCATGTTACTGTTTAAAACTAGTTAGTTATGGATTTCTTTGTAATTCAACAAAAATTATGGTCAAAATGAGAAAAAAGTACTTCAGATATGTCTCCTATAGCCCCAACTACCTTAAGGTTTTCTCCTCACACATTTTATTTATGGGAGATGTGGTCTGATTTTTGTAATGAAATAATCAAGAGAATCCCTGCCCAGTATCCAACATAAGCCAAAGTATTATCTTACATTGAATTAAGGGTATACTGGATTTTAGACTATATTTCCATGAAAGGAGTTAAGACCAGAAAATATCACCTGAATAAGTGGGCAGTGGAAAGGCGGGGTGCTATTCTTCTCTTTCCCCCAATTTATCCAGTTAGCTGACAGCAATTCAGGTGTTGTCTCTGAATAATTTGTGAAAATGTGCCCATTCTTGGCTTTCTGTGGGATGCGACCAGATTCTATTTGATCTTCACCTCTTTATTCAATGGCAGTGCAGTATGGGTCAGCAGTCAGCAGCAGTTGTGTGGAGTAGGGGTGAGTGGCTGGCCCATTACCACTGATAAGCCTTTTACCAAAGACAGCTCGCACTGAGGGGAGAGAACAAGACTCCCACTGGCTACAAAGTGGGTTTCGGATAAAAACTCATTACTCTCCAAAACCTAGCTCAAAGACCAGAGAGTTATCCTGAGGAGGCTACAGTGAAGTTCACCTAATTATCAATTACAATATATCTTCCTTCCTCCTCTGTCTAATTTAATCTCTTAAATTCTTCTTTTGAAATGCTAACGGCTGGAATAGTTTTAATCAGAACCACAATCAACCATAGAACTTTAAGGGAAAGGGGCAAAAGATAAACTGTCTTAGAGAAAGCTTTACTGGGGAAAAGGATCTGTGATGTGTAACCGTAGAGTCTAGAGATTACCGGGAAGGGGAAAATGAAAGATGTCAGGGCGATGAGGACTGTCCTAAAGGCACCTGGCAGGGAGGCTCTGCTATCTCACAAGCCGTACATGAGGTTCAAAACATGAAGCACAGCGTAAAACAAACAAACAAAACAAAACAAAGTAAATATGTGGAAGAGGCCCACTGATGGGGAGAAGGTTTTTGTTTTTTTTGTTTTATCTTGTTTTTAATCTTTCTCCAGTTTGATGCTAATCCCGTGTGCCGGGGTGGACAGCTGTGTGTAATTTTCATAACTGAAGAGCAGCTTTATCTTTCTTAGCAGCAGGAAGCCCCTCTCTGCTGCCTTTTATTTATTTACTTATTTATATTTATTTATTTTTTTGCGGTACGCGGGCCTCTCACTGTTGTGGCCTCTCCCGTTGCGGAGTACAGGCTCTGGACGCGCAGGCCCAGCGGCCATGGCTCACGGACCCAGCCGCTCCACGGCATGTGGGATCTTCCCGGACCGGGGCACGAACCCACGTCCCCTGCATCGGCAGGCGGACTCTCAACCACTGCGCCACCAGGGAAGCCCCTCTGCTGCCTTTTAAAGTATTTTGGGTTTTTTTTTAATAGAGATAGGATTACATAATCCTCCAAATAATTCCCCTGACCCTAACTTTTGGTAAGTTTTCATAGCATGTGTTGATTGATACTGCAGTGTTGAAAGCGGACTGGTACTCTGGAATTGGGAACAGGATTCAGAATCTTTCTCAAGATTCTGGAGAGACACATTTTTCACCTCTCAGAAACTGTTACTCCCTTTCAGCTACCAAACCACTCAGTCCAGGAGAAAAGGCTGGCCAGACCGCCCCACTAGGTGGTCCTATTCCCAAAGTAAAGCACCGTAGCACCCAGCGGGGAGAGAGACCCGTGCCAGCCCTCTGCCCTCTGATTAGTTCATGAAGGGAAAAGCTCTCACTGAGCTCTCACCCCAGAGTCTCTGCAGAGCTTCAGAGGCCTTTGGAACTTCCCTGAGCTTCTAGAGGAACTGGAGGCAACTAAAAACAAAACAAGACAATACCAACAAAGAAGAACAACCGGTACATACAGCTAGCTGTTTCTTTACAGCTAGAGAAAAATCTCCTAACCCAGATCAGAGAGAATCATGACCTGCCTGTAGCAACTTAGATGACCCCAACGGATAGGTTTTCACCATATAGAACCAGAGGCTCTGCTAAAGATCTCTTTGGATACTGCAAGTCAGCACACCCTGCATGTGTATGCAGTAATGCACTCTGCGTGGATTTTGAGAATCCAAGATCAAGGATGCAGCACTGTCACCAATAACTTCATGGGAACTTTGATGGAATTGAGGGCGAAGACATTCTAGGTTTGATTTCTTTTTCAGGCTCTGTGCTAAAGGTAATAGCAATACATACTAGCAGGCTGAAATATGATTTGGACACACAAACCATAAAAGAAACCATAACAGAAAAGAGCCAATGCTTTAATGTATGCATGCAACATCTTCTCCAGCCCTCTTCTAGACATCTCAAATTGCTTCCACTACGTCCCTGGCTACTGAAAAACAAACAAAAAGGAATTAGAAGGAAACCTTTGGGCTGTTTAGATCACATTACCATTGGATAATTCCCAATATGCCGCCTCTGAAGAGCATATGTGGGTTTGAAGTATTAAGATTTAAAAAACAAAAAACATGAAAAGCAACCACTGCCCTAATCAGAAAGATTTTGTTATACACATCAGCCATGCTAAGATCTGGTCAAAAACAGAGACTTTGAGATGGCTAAGTAACATGGTTGGAAATATTTGTTCAAGTAACTTGAAAGATGGCTGACTCCTACTGGTTATTGCTAAAAACACCAGACCAAGATGAATCTATTTGGAGTGGCCTCATCTCTAGCTACCTGACTTTAGACAGGTCTCTCTTCCCACTGAGACTCACTCTCCTGGATGTTATGTAAGATAGGATAATGATAATATTTGCCTAGCTTATTTCATGGAGTCCACAAGTTGGACAAGACATTCTAAAAAGCCTTTACAAACTGTAAAGTGGCATCCACCAGTTAGTGAATATAGTTGGTGTTCATCTACATGTGAATATATGCATATTTATCTCCCCTCAAAACGCAATTTCTTAGAGGAGAGATTTGCCATTTTAGGTCAGCTGTGAAGAACGACAATTCAGGAAAGCTGCCCAAAGAGAAGGTATCAAGTGGTTTTGTGGCCATTTGAGTAACTATGTGGCCACTGAAAGAGGTCTTCTACTTCTTTGCATCCTCAGTGACAAACCCAGCGTTTGTCACAAAACACTTACTCAAAATAAAGGCAAGTGCTCCCCAGTGTTCCCATTTGCTTTTCCCTGAGGCTGTTCTCTGTCGAATCACACAATCCATGCATTGTTAGTTGTTCAGTGGTTTCAAATTATTTCACAATGCAGTGGGGGAATAAATGTGGCTATAAAGAACAGATAAATTAGAGGAGCATAACCTCACATGATTAAAGACAACACAATCATGCTTAACTTCTCCTTTTTTCCTGTTGTGTTGAGGCTGTCATAGCTTCCTTAGAGAATTCCAACCATTCTGTGAGTCTCAACTTCAATGCCCCCTCCTCTCTTGAGCCTTTTCTGGTTTCTCCCAAAGAAGAATTGATCTTGCCTTCCTCTGAATTTCCATGTTACCTTGTCTCCAATTCTCTCGTGGCACTAAATTCAATCGAGTATTTTATATTTTCTTTAAGAGCTGAGACTCTGATAAACACTTCTGTCTCTTGCCTGCACTATGCTGCCCTTGGTTTCACACATAGTAGCTGCTCAATAATTATTGATTAATAAATGAGTGATTATGTGAAGAAAATATAAATGTGTGTTTGCTTTGCTTGTACTGTTACACAGAAAACTCAGAATTACTAGGTGTCAGGATATAAGGAAGTGATAAAAAGCCCACCTCAGATAGGGTGGTTTGTTTTTTTTTGTTATTGAGCTACGTGAGCTGCTTGTAAATTCTGGAGATTAATCCTTTGTCCGTTGCTTCATTTGCAAATATTTTCTCCCATTCTAAGGGTTGTCTTTTGGTCTTGTTTATGGTTTCCTTTGCTGTGCAAAAGCTTTGAAGTTTCATTAGGTCCCATTTGTTTACTTTTGTTTTTATTTCCATTTCTCTAGGAGGTGGGTCAAAAAGGATCTTGCTGTGATTTATGTCCTAGAGTGTTCTGCCTATGTTTTCCTCTAAGAGTTTGATAGTTTCTGGCCATACATTTAGGTCTTTAATCCATTTATTTTTGTGTACGGTGTCAGGGAGTGTTCTAATTTCATACTTTTACATGTACCTGTCCGGTTTTCCCAGCACCACTTACCCAAAAATGGGCAGAAGACCTAAATAGACATTTCTCCAAAGAAGATATACAGATTGCCAACAAACACATGAAAGAATGCTCAACATCATTAATCATTAGAGAAATGCAAATCAAAACTACAATGAGATATCATCTCACACCAGTCAGAATGGCCATCATCAAAAAATCTAGAAACAATGAATGCTGGAGAGGGTGTGGAGAAAAGGGAACACTCTTGCACTGCTGGTGGGAACGTGAATTGGTACAGCCACTATGGAGAACAGTATGGAGGTTCCTTAAAAAACTACAAATAGAACTACCATACGATCTAGCAATCCCACTACTGGGCATATACCCTGAGAAAACCATAATTCGAAAGGAGTCATGCACCAAAATGTTCATTGC
The DNA here is from genome assembly GCF_949774975.1 of Lagenorhynchus albirostris. Lineage (NCBI taxonomy): Eukaryota > Metazoa > Chordata > Mammalia > Artiodactyla > Delphinidae > Lagenorhynchus > Lagenorhynchus albirostris. The sequence goes on along the minus strand of NC_083099.1, from coordinate 82,722,462 downwards.
AGCTCTATTTACAATAGCCCGGACATGGAAGCAACCTAAGTGTCCATCATCGGATGAATGGATAAAGAAGATGTGGCACATATATACAATGGAATATTACTCAGCCATAAAATGAACCGAAATTGAGTTATTTGTAGGGAGGTGGATGGACGTAGAGTATGTCATACAGAGTGAAGTAAGTCAGAAAGAGAAAAACAAATACCGTATGCTAACACATATATACGGAACCTAAAAAAAAAAAATGGTTCTGAAGAACCTAGAGGCAGGACAGGAATAAAGACACAGACGTAGAGAATGGACTTGAGGACATGGGGAGGGGAAAGGGTACGCTGGGACAAAGTGAGAGAGTGGCATGGACATATATACACTACCAAACGTAAAATAGATAGCTAGTGGGAAGCAGCCGCATAGCACAGGAAGATCAGCTCAGTGGTTTGTGACCACCTAGAAGGGTGGGATAGGGAGGGTGAGAGGGAGGGAGATGCAAGAGGGAAGAGATATGGGAACATATGTATATGTATAACTGATTCACTTTGTTATAAAGCAGAAACTAACATGCCATTGTAAAGCAATTATACTCCAATAAAGATGTTAAATAAAAAAAAAAAAAAAGCCCACCTCAGGCTGGCTCTTGGCTGGGTCATCACGACCAGCTCCCAGTAAAGCATCCAGACCCTGGGGGCATAGATCAAATCTTGGCCACATCAAACTCCCAAGCTCTGAATACATGTGTATTGAAGAGAAGAGATGATAATTCAAATGTAGCATGACTTTCTGCCCCAACTGGCCCTCAGGAGCCTTGAAAAGTCAAGTATTCAGATGTCTGACATTCTCATTCATGGACAACATGACTTTTGTGCTTCTTTCCTCTTCCTTTTTTCTCTTACATTTATCCCTAGCTCCATACATGCCTCATTTGTGTTCTGCTGTGGCTGCTGCCTTCATTAGAATTGTTTGCTGTGATTAATTATTGAGCCCTCACTGCAAATGGTGTTCCACTCTCCACTTCTCATCACTGAGGTCTTGTAGCCTACCTGCTCCACTGGCCCTGATGGGGGCTTGACAATGTTCCGTATTGAGCCAGGTCAGAACCAGCTGTTTTTCCATGTGGGCTCTTTGGGTGAACATGGCAGGGACGGGATTTTGTACACATTTCCTCGTGTGTGTGTGTGTGTGTGTGTGTGTGTATAAAAATATATGTGTGTGTATGTGTGGAGATATATATGTATATATACACACATATGACCTCAGAAGTTCTAGTACACATATCCAGACTACAGCAGAGCACAGTAGACAGAAACACCAGAGCTACAATTTCCTTTAGCAATTTTTCTTCAGGTTTTTTTTTTTTCCCCATTTTAATTCTATATGCCAAACTTCTGACCATTTCACCTTTGGTAGAAAGAGAAGTTATTATTTGCTTATTTTTGCCATATTGCTTATCATCAGTTCTTTGTAACCACTTATGTGTTCTTCAGGATTTCCTTGAGCTGCCAGCTACGATATGCACCTCCTCCCCCTTCCTGGGGTTCTATGAAGGAAAATTCATTTCCATGATTTTAAAATCACCTAACAGGATTCTTAGTCTTACTTACAGCCTTATAACCACTTTCCTCCTCTTCTCTCTCCCCTGACCCTGCAGAATACCTCTGCACCCCAAGGAAGCTCTATTTCATGGAGGATGGAGAGAATTCGGTGAGGCGATGACAGCCATCGCTAGTTCTAATGGACCCTGCGGGAGAACCTTCCTACTTCATCAACCAAGAAGCTGATGGGTTTGGGAACAGTCTTTTCTGTGATATTTCTAAAAACTGGAAAGTATCAGGCACTGACCACATGGCTTTATTCCAGTGAATCAAGCACTTAGTTAAATGCTCTCCTTGGTTCTGTTTCTGAACAATGAACTTCCTAATCCCTCTTTTTCTACTTGGATCTTGCCCTGTCTCTTTGGAAACTGAGAACAATTGGGGAATATGAGAAAGGATCACAGGCCTTCCATGTAGGGAAGTGCGCCCAGTGACATGCTTCCTCCCCAGAACGGATCTGTGCTCCCTTAGGACTTGATCAAACCCATGAACTACTGTGAAATTAAATTGAGGTTTGAGGTTCCACTACCAATGAATTACACAGGCTGCAGAGGAGTCTCTACTTCTCTCAGTATCTATAAAATAAGGATAATTATAAGGATAATTTCCATTGTCCTCCCTCACAAGGATACTATGGAAATTAATGACCTAATATCTTCAATTGGCCTCACCCCTGGCACAAAGGTATGAACAGGGTACAAAGAATAACTGTGACCATTTTGCTTCTGATGCCTTTTTTTTGTTTTTTAATCTCCCCACAATGAAAAACTAGTTAATTCTCCTGACAAGAAATACAGTACTTCTGTCTGCCATGGTCTGATTCACGCCAGAGACTTTCTCAGTAAGAAGAAATTAACCACAAAATCTTCTTCCTGCCTCTCATATTCAGCTTCCTTTTATCATGGTTGTTATTGGAAAGACTGGAAGATTGCAGCTTGCTCAGCTGTCTAAACATATGTCTTTTTCCTCTGTTCTCAAAACCCATTGCTCCAGCGGGCACAGCCAGGGCAGGTCAGGCAAGTGTGTGTGTGTGTCTGTGTGTGTGTGTGTGTGTGTGTGTGTGTGTGTGTGTGTGTCTGTGTGTCTGTGTGTCTGTGTGTGTGTGTGTGTGTCTGTGTGTCTGTGTGTCTGTGTGTGTGTGTCTGTGTGTCTGTGTGTGTGTGTGTGTGTGTGTGTGTGGTGGGGGGATCAGATCCAGGTAGCAGTCAGAGGGGAGTGACAGCTGGTCAGATCAGGCACATATTCATACAGGACAGAGAGCACACGAAAGAATTATGTGAGCTGGCAGCCAAAAGGGCCAAGGCTTACTTTGAGCAGCAGATAGCTGTACCGTTTTACAGGTTAGTTGGTGGCCATGCCAGTGACAATGCTTCTAGCGTGTACCTTTTCAGATTCAGGCACTACAATGCTGGAAGATTCTATTCAATGCAAAGGAGCTCACAAAAGGAAAACTGTAACAATGTTAAGAATGGAGTATTTTGTTAATGAGAAGAGGTTAAAGAATTTTTAATATGTGCATCTTAGCCAAGTGTTGGTCATGAGGTGGAGATGATTACACTTTACCAATAATTGAAAGCATAAATAAAAGTGAATGAATATTTTTTGTCAAGAATGCTAGGAGGGGAGGAGCATAAACAAAGCAAAGTTGGCAAAAAGGTGGGCATTTGGTTATAAATGGTAACCACCTTCCTGACTGGGAGTATCAGAGAAATGCTCACGGAACGATTTCTTAAATGATAACAAACAGCACTGAATCAGAAAGAAAATTAGAGGGTTTTTTTAGAAATTAACTAAATTGTAAATTAACTAAATTAAATTAGCACATAACTGCTGTTCTCTTTGTTACTGTATCTCATGAATGCCTGTCATTTTTTCTCCTTTGGCTTTTAATGAGTTGCACAGAATCTAAGCTATCACCAACGGGCCTGAGAAATGTCATATATTTTTTCACAGTTAAATAAGATGACTGAGCACAGGCTTTGTCGGGGAATGAATGAGACCTCTTTCTAAAAACTGAGCTGGCAGGCAGATTTTCGGTTTGCAGAAGTAGTGTGTATCAAATGGTTCAGAAGCCCCTAAAATTTGCTCACCACACTTCCATAAATTTGTTTGGTAAGGAAACAATAAGCCCGCATTGATTTAGACAATCTCTTACTCATGGAAGGGTAGGTTCACATCAGTTTCTCTTGCCCCTCAAGTTCCATGGGGACAATGTGGAACCATCCCAGGCAGGTGCGGGTCACTCGGGGCTGTGCCAAAGCCTGGAAACACTGAGTTTAAAGAAACTCCTAATGTCAGAAGGGGCTGCTGGCAAACCTGCTCATCCTCACCTCTGGAGATAAATTAGTTTTGGGGGTTTTGTTTTTTACCTTAGAAAGTAAGTGCAAACCTTCTCTCTAGGTAGAGGGGGGTGGGAGGCTTTACTATTTTTGATGGTCTAGCTGGATCTCCATCTTTAGAAAGACAGGAGCTCTAGCTTCCAAGGTTGTTTGCAAAGCAAATAACCTTCCAGTGGCTCAGAAGACATGCAGAAATGCCAGAATTGTGGAGAATTCTCTCTCAGTGCTTTGGCTTAGTGGAATGCACTTCGGAGGCAGAGATCGGGTTCGAGTTCTAACTCCAGTATTCAGTCCGGGACATTGGGCACATTTACATACACTCTCTCTACACTAAAGCCCCTGACTAGCAAAGGCATGGATCGTTTCATTGGCATACAACGACTCTACAAACGCGGCAATAAAAAACTCAGCGCAATACCTAGCATATATTAAATGCTCATTAAGTTTGATTACCTGCCTTCCTCTGTCTCCCAAATTCATTCAGCTTCTGAGATGACTCATCAACTATACACTCTGTATTGCTTTAGGTAACAGAGGGTGAATTACCAATAAGACCTCTTTTAAGTGAAAAATAATTCACATGTGCAAGGTGTTTGTCCTAGAATATAGACAATTATTCATTAGCTTTCTGGGGTTGGGAAAACCATCTGACCTATTTGGGACTCAATTTCTTCATTTTAACGTATGAAAATCATTCTAAATGATCTCTAATTGCTCTTTTAAATTCTAAGTTCCATTTTCTTATTTCTGTTTTACATATTTCTATCAGGTAGAGAGTAATGCTTTTAATTTAGTTTATTTTATGTTTTGTATTTTCCTTGAACTGTGAATTGACTGTTTAAAAATATTGAAGTTTAAAAAATTTTTTTCTTCTGCCAATAACACAGTACAAACATTCTCACAATCAAACAATTTTTTCTTCTGCCCGCACTTGTTTACAAGCACTAACACATATACCTATTAGGAATGCCTTTCCTCCTTTCCATAAGGTTTCCTTAATATGCCCATATTTATTGCAAAATTGAAGTGGTTTTACAAAAGAACCAACCTTCAAAGATTCACATGAATGGGGCTTCCCTGGTGGAGCAGTGGTTAAGAATCCGCCTGCCAATGCAGGGGACACAGGTTTGAGCCCTGGTCCAGGAAGATCCCACATGCTGTGGAGCAACTAAGCCCGTGTGTGCCACAACTACTGAGCCCACGAGCCACAACTACTGAGCCCACAAGCCACAGCTACTGAGCCCTCGTGCCACAACTACTGAAGCCCATGCACCTAGAGCCCATGCTCCACAATTAGAGAAGCCACCACAATGAGAAGCCCACGCACCACAACGAAGAGTAGCCCCCACTCGCCACAACTAGAGAAAACACACATGCAGCAACAAAGACCCAATGCAGCCAAAAATAAATAAAATTAAATTAAGAAAAAAGATTCACATGAATGGAAAAACAAAGCAATGAGTATAATCCAAAGTGACACAATTCAAATAACAATTCAAACAACTGATATTTAGCATAGGATTTGTTTATATATTTGCTTTTGTATACAGTTTGCTTTGTGTCCTGGGATTGCATTTTAAGCAAAAAGTGAAGCCACACTGAAAGCTGGCCTAAGAAACAGGATGGTTTTGCTGCTGAACACAGACTTCTTATAGGCCATCTCACTCTTGAGCAAAGACTATACATCTTACCATGATTTGCTCTGACAAATTCCACCTGTTAATTTCCCCTTAGGATTGTGGTATTGCTTTTATGTACATATTTAGGATTTATTTTTTATCGTACATTTGCATGCAATTCTTTTTTTTTTTTTTTTTTGCGGTACACAGGCCTCTCACTGTTGTGGCCTCTCCCGTTGTGGAGCACAGGCTCTGGACGCGCAGGCTCAGCGGCCGTGGCTCATGGGCCCAGCCGCTCCGCGGCATGTGGGATCTTCCCGGACCTGGGCACGAACCCGCGTCCCCTGCATCGGCAGGCGGACTCTCAACCACTGCGCCACCAGGGAAGCCCTACAATTCTTAACTTACCTTGTATCTAGCACAAAGTTGGATACTACCCAAGGGCTGATCAACAGAAAAGAGATAAAAGGTAAAACAAGACTCAAGGCAGATTTATTAGAGAAGGTGAACAAAGAAGTTAAACTGGAATTAAAAGGGAACACACTTCATGTGGCCTGAGGATCTGCCGAGAGTCAGGAGGTATCTGCAAGTCAGATTGTTGGGGAAGGAGCCTCAGCATAGGCTGAAAGTAGAAAGTACATAGAACTGAGGAACACACAAACATGTCAAGAAATAGAATAATGATCTGGGCCATAAACAAATTGTGATCAAGGATTGAGCATATCCCTTTGAGGTAGTTCAGTAAAACATAATTCCACAAAACCTAGTGATATACTATTGTCTGTAAAATACTCTCCCAGCTATGTCTCTCTCAAACTCAGATCACAGAGCTGAGAGAGCCAGGATCTTGGCTCAATTTGGCAGAATTTCTAGCTTATAATGTGCTTTAATGTCATGTATTGAGTCAGACCTCTGAACTGGAAAACACTCTCTCTCTCTCACACACACACACACACACACACACACAACCTACAAGTTGAGTGTTATGCTTTATTCAGGGACCTTACTGAGGACTACAGCCTGGTAGACAGCCTCTCAGATAGCTCTGAGGACCTAACTCTTCCAAAGAGGTAAGAGAGGAGTCAGGGTATGTAGGAGGCTTACTGATTAAAAAAAGAAAGAAAGAAAGAAAAAACTGTAGTCGAACATCAAAAGATTACTGCTAATCACAAAAACAGACATCTCAAGTTAATGATCTTCATGCTTTTCTATGTATGGGAAGATGCAAGAGTCTGGACTCACTGAAATTATTCCTTTGATATGCATCTTATCTAGGAACAGTATCCTACTATTTTTTTCCATCCTGAATTCCCCTCAGGACAACCCAGCAGGCAACTGTAGTGGCTTATGGCTTGATGGCAGGCAACATTTGTTTACCAGAATGGCAGGCAACATTCTTTGTCCACAGACCACACACTCTTGTACTTTCCTACCTATGTCTTCATATGGCATTATTCATAGAAAACAATTGTTCTAGCCATGAACACGAGCTTGAGAATGTGTTAAGGACAAGTGAGATTCTGACAGAAAAAAAAATGTTTAAATTCTTGATACACATACAAATATTTTAATCAAGATTCTATGAACACTGTTGACTTAGAGATAGCATTTTCTGAACAAAACTCCATTTACCAATTTCATTCTTTGGTCAATATTTCTATATGATGCTTTTAAACTTTTTCCATCTCTTTTTTCATTTTCACTTTGTTAAAATTGCCTTTATTATGATCAATGCTTTCTCTGTGTAAACTGTACAATGAATAATTGAAAGATCAAGGTCTTTTGTACATATTGAATTACATCAATTATAGTGTCTGCATTTTGCATGTAGGGCTTTTGTGTTTGTATGTATGTGTTTATTAATGCTACCAAATCCATTTTTTCAGTAATTTTTGCAGATCGAAATTTCGTCAGGAATATTTTATTTTTCTATTAATTTTTAGTCAATAACAAATGTTATTACATGCAGTTTTAGCTGCTCTCAGTTGTATTTTGCTCCATTTGTTTTTCCTATATCTAATTTTTCTTGAGTCGATTTTTGCAATTCTCAGTGTTCCCATTAGATATTATCCCTGAATCAGTTTTCAACCATCACAAATTTTACTACATGTGATTTTAGTTTACATTATTTCTACAAGTCTAATTTTTCTTGCATCAGTTCTTATGCTTCTTAAATTTACCAACAAGAGTTTCTTATATAACAAGCAAAGGATCTAGGTATACTGCAGAATTAAATTATCCTCAGGATCAAAGCAATGACATCAACACTTTCTTCTCAGTTGAGGACATAGGTAGTAAATTGGATTAGAACAATCATTTTAAAAAATGATCTATTTTACGCCCCAGCCTAGTAATAAGGGATGCATATATTTTTGAGAATAAAGACAATTCCTAGTCCCAGGCTTAGCCCCAGAAATTCTGCTCTTTCGAAGGGTAAGTTAATCAGCAGTTTTTAATTCATCTGCAGCTTCTCAGCGGCTGTTCACAACTGGCCAGTGAGGAATTGACTGCATTTTCAAAAACTCATTTAGATCATCTCTCCCTTGGCATCAAAATTCAGGGAGATTCATACTATAGTATAATACCAGGGTCCCCAAATAAAGGTGGAGATTTAAGAGATACAAGCTAAAGAACACACTCCTAATTAAAGATGGCAAGTTTCACACAGATGTACCTCTGCTTCTTTCCAAAACTTCACTAACCTGACAAAAGGAATAAAAGGCATAAAGGACAAAAAAAAAGAAACAATTTGTTTAACAAAACTCTGGAAAAGGTAAAACAAAACAGCTAATGGTAATTGATGTAAACTGAGATGAGAAAGTTCAACTCTAACTAAAAGAGCAGAAATCTAAGAGACACTGAATTTGCCTTGTAGAAACAACTCCCCACCTTTAAGGACTCAGGTGTTTGTAGTGTCTGGAACCACTGGGAGTGAGGTAAACGCAGAAGTGAAACAGCAGGATGTTTTTGAAATTCTGCTAAATAAGTAGCTGGACCTTCCAATTTCCATCCTGATTATGTTTAGGAAATGCCTGACACTCCCTTACGCACACCCCTCCCAACACCAAAAAAAAGAGTGGTTTATTCTCTGGAAAGGATAAAACAGAGGGTCTACATTGGGGAACCCTACACTGCATAAGTCCTTCCTACCTTCCTGTGAGATGTGAGTAGGTGTGCGTGTTAGATTATACTGTGTGCTCTTTGTAAATAATTTCATGAAGATACCAGGCATGGACACATGTAACAGCTGCAGGTACAATCAAGTTTTCTTGCACAGACATGCAGGCTAACAACAGCGAGAACATAGAACCACGCATCCTGCCGCATCCATCCTTCCTTCTGAAAGATGTCATTTATTTTAGATATAAATCAACAACCAGTCCGCACAGACCTGCTGTTGCTGTGATACTAACACTGCAAATTACTTACTGCATTTTAGGGAATTTGTCAATAGAAATGAAGTTGGAGAAGAAATGTATACAGAAACAAACATTCTCATATGTTAGGAAGTTACTGTTACACTTCTCAAACACAGGTCTGCAACAGGCCAAGTAAGAGCTGTACAATGAGGCATGAAAGCAAATACTGAACCCATTTCTAACGCCTACAGTTTTTTATCTGCTCAGCTCAAAGATTTCAGAATACAGTTCATTAATACAGCTCGGGGCACAACTGAGAATCTGCAAGTGTTCTGAATCTACCATCTTCTAGAAACCTGCTGAGCCAGCCACAATTTGTTCACACCTCTTTCCTAGGTTCATTACAGCATGTAAAAATGTAACCTAATGGGCTTTAACTTTGTCCTCAGACACTTCTATTTATTGTCACTTACTGGTACAATACCTTCGGTCAACACCTGCAACAGTCCACTCTGATTTGGAATCTAGAAAGAACATCCCATCTCTCCCTCCCTCTCCTTTTCTTGGAGAAGCCCTATAAATTACTGGCATTCGAAATAACAGAAATTCTCAAGAGCAAAGGTAGATTTGGGTTGCAATGAGAAGCAGATTGAATCTTTGTGTATGAATGCCGTGATTAAGAAACCCAGTCTCTCTGTGTTCCAACACTGGTACTAACAGTTAGTGCGTTCAGTTTTCCATCATGATTCTCTCAGGGGTCTGGCATGGTCCTCACAGTCTCCTCTGTTAACTGATTTCTGCAAGTGTGCTATGGGCATAATATGGCCAACACTTTCTTTTCCAATAGTCATGTCCTGAAAGTAAGTGTTAATCTGGTGGTAAAGAGGACGGACAGCATGTGGCCTTGTGAGACGTGTGCTTGGGGTCACCTTTAGATCCCAGATCTACCACCTATCAGATAAATCTCAAACAAGTCATATAACTTCCCCAAATTTCAGTTTCTTCAAGTGGAAAAATGGGAAAGGACAACATTTATCTCATGGACTTAATGTGAAGACTACATGGAGATCACATGGAAATCACATGGAGATTATTATAGATACAGTCTCCAAAGAAAGTGGTCCACAGACACACAGTAGGTGCTCAAGATTTAATATGTACTTTCACCAGAAAATAGCTTTGCTGTTAGATGCATTTATGTTGAGCTATTATTGCACAATAACTATGCCTGACAGGAAGTTTTCAAAATAATAAAGAACTTCAAGTCCTTTCTCCTTCAATTTAGGCGACAAAAAAAATAATATATCCTCCTCCTTTCTAGCTCCTTGGACAGAGAGGTGCGGCTCCCTCAGGAGGATGGCTCCCACTGGCCACATTGCTGTGTGAACCATCTTGTCTTGCCAGTTAATATGGACAGAAATTTCCCCTTTAAATGTGGTCTCTCATCAGAAGCTGTGCCAAGCCAGTGACATCTCCCTGGCAAGAGAGTGTCTCACTAGCTCCGTTTTCATCATTCAGTATCAAGTCGATATCAAATTCATTTTAAGAATAAACCTTTGGAGACTCTTCTGGGGGCCACTCGCCATTTCCACTAAAGCCTGCCTTTGTAAAGCATTTTTTAAAAATAACTTTTCTTATTTCTTACGAGAATTCTTTTCATGTTTCCCTAGAGATATGGCACCTTGGAGGCTGACCCAGGACAGAGCCAGAGATTCAATGTGATACAGAACTTCTCGTTGGCTGCTACCCCTCTTGAGCTTTGACAAAAGAAACAGAGAATGAGGACATGAGAAAGACAAAAGGACCTCCCATTAGGGGTCAGGGATTGATTTTTTGTTGTTTCCTGGAAATCCACTATGAAATGTGAGGGTAGAACGTTTACCAACAGCCTTTCATACTGAGATATTGCCCTCAGAACTATATCACTGAGGGAAGCATTGGTAAATTCAGCAGATTATTGCCTAAAGCCAAAGTCATGGATACGGAAGGGGGACATACTTTTATAGGTAAACATATGCAAGGATTCAACATTTTGCTGGGAAAAAAAATGGACATAGAAAAATCAACTATTGGGGGGGAAATAAGAGGAAGGCTAAGAAACAAATATTTCTAGGGCTAAATCAGCTAACTGAAGAGCAATCCATCACTGACTAGGCCCTGTGTGGATGGTGCCTAACAGATAACACAAGAAAACACTCAGACATGGACTTGCTAGGGATACACAAGACTGAAAGTGTCAAAAGTATCAGACAGAGGACATTCACTCACTGGGATTCAAGTTAATGGCCAAAATTAATGACCAGATGGAGTTTCCTGCACTTTTTTTCTTGTGAAAGCAGGGTCCAAATTAAATTTTGTGGAACATAAAACTTATACATTGGGGGAAGGGGCTCCTTAAGAAAATAAAGTCAACAGTAGGAATACAATATTACTAGTGTACCTCCCAGGGGCTAGGAAGCGGCTTATGAAAATGAGAAGCTTGTGAATCATTAGTCCGATAATAAATCCACCTCTGGTTAAGAGTTACTTATGATGAACATGCTTTGCCTTTTGAATGCTTTCTCTGGGCACCATGCCTGCCATATCTTGCTGTAACTTCTCTGGTTGAATTGGGGGTTGGCAAAGAACAGAACTGTCAAGTCTGGATTAGTAAATTTGCAATGGCAAGTTTGATATGGGAGGGAGGTTTCATTCTACCTTATTTTGCCATATTAAGTGACATTCAAAGATGTAATTTTTAATTATAAAAATAACATAATAAAAAAGTAAGTTTGGAGAAATGAAGAGATACAAAGAAAAATCACAAGAATCACGCTATTGTATTTCCTTCTAGTCTTTCTCAAAGGCGTGTGGCGGGGTGGGGGATTAACCCAAATCACCCAAATTATATTCACAGCACAGTCACTCTATCAGATGCTGCATTAGTCTATTTTTTTTAACGTCTTTATTGGAGTAAAATTGCTTTGCAATGTTGTGTTAGTTTCTGCTGTATAAAAAGGTGAATCAGCTATATGCATACATATATCCCCACATCCTCTCCCTCTTGAGTCTCCCTCCCACCCTCCCTATCCCACCCCTCTAGGTGGTCACAAAGCACCAAGCTGATCTCCCTGTGCTATCTGGCTGCTTCCCAATAGCTATCTATTTTACATTTGGTAGTGTATATAAGTGCATGCCACTCTCTCACTTTGTCCCAGCTTACTCTTCCCCCTCCCTGTGTCCTCAAGTCCATTCTCTACATCTGCATCTTTATTCCTGTCCTGCCCCTAGGTTCATCAGAACCATGTTTTTTCTTTTTTTTTAGATTCCATATATATCTATTGATGCTGCCTTATTCTTATAGAAGATTGGGTAATTGACTTTTCCTTCTCTTTCTCTCCTTCTCTATTGTTTACATATGCTTTTATTTATTTTTGGTAGCCTGGGAGGCACTTGAATTTATAATCAAGCTCAATGTTGAAGTTTTTTGTTTTTAACACAGAAATAAAACAGCTTTAGAATTTTGGACATCAAATCACCGTAGCTTGAAAAACTATATTTAGATATGTATGCTGAAAACCTTGGCAGAAATTAACTCCCTGAAACTGAACAGCTACAGAGGCAAACCTTTCCTTAAGGTCCAGGGAATCCCTGACTAGATGATTGGCTGGCTTCTGGAATGGGGTCCTGATCTGTCATTTTTCATCTCTCATTTAGAGGAAGCAGGGAGAGGGACTGCCTTTTACATTAAAAAAATAGTTTAATGTATCAAACAAATACTCCAGAAACAGTAAAAGCTTTTTTGGGTGACTGCCATACTGCCATTCTCCACACAATATGTTTCAGAGATAATATTGTCATTACTTTTTTTTTTTTTTGCATTTTTATGGCAAGAAAAAAAAACTAGGCTACAGATTAACTTTGTACAGTACATGAATTCCATTGACTTTTTCCCCCAATTTCTTTTTGAATGTCCAAGTATCTCGGAGAGCGGCTATTTTGTAGAAGCAGAATGGTGTGGTCAAGAGAGTATGCATTACATGTAAGGAACCCTGGATGTTTGTCCTAATACTCCATTGCTAGGCTCTGCTTTCTCATTTTTAAAAGAGGCAGATTACTCTTAAACAACACTGAACACTCCTTCCAGATTTAACATTCTATGATTCTTTGATAGGTTTATATTGTCACTCTTTTCTTGATGATTTTGAAGTATTATCTTGGCAACCGTTAGATTATATTGCTTCTCTTTGTTCAGTGTCACAACTGCCGAATTCAGCATTTCTCATTCAGCTCAGCTGATGGTATACTTTCAGGGCAGCAGAGTATACCCATATCCTACATTCTCTCTGCAGCCAGGCCAGTGAAACATTTCTGCAGGAGTTCTTCCTGCTCTCCAAAGACCCTAAGCATTTTTGATGGAGATACAGACATGAGTTAAAGTCAATAGTCATTCAACACTTTTTTGGGGGCACCCATTCTGTGCAGGAAGCATTGTAGGCACTAAGGATAGAATAATGAACAACACATGTAGGTTTTCTCTTCTCATAATTTCTTAAAGTCTAGTGGGGGAATGTAGACATGGATCATGGATCAAATCATATAAATAAATGTGAAAATACAACAGTGACAAGTGCCACCATGGAAAAGTACATGCTGCTTGAAAATCTATAATGTTATTTGATCTGTTCAGGGATGTCTAAGAGCCTTCCCAAGAAATTAATGATTAACCCAAGATGTAAAGGGTGACTTAGATTAAAGAACAAAAAGGAGAAGGAAAGGAATCTAGGTAGAGGTCATGTTGCACAAAAATGCCCTGTGAAGGCAGAAAGTAACATGGGCACATGGGGCTAAAGAAGACTGTGGTTGGAAAGTAAAAGAAGAGCCTGTGGGAGATGAGGTTGGAGGCCTTGGTAGAGGCCAACTACACAGGACTCTTTGACCCAGTTAAGAAGTTTCATCTCCATCCTAAGAGCAAAGGAAATCAGGGGTGGGACTTCAGGAGCATGATTAGATTTACTTACCAATCCCCTTTCACTTGACAAAGAGTCATGTAATAGCTTTACTGTTATTCTAAATTCTGCTCTGGACTGATAAACCCAACTTTTCTTGAATGTCTCATTTCTGTATAATATATCACAGGTCGAGACAGGACAGCGCCAGGGGGACAATCAGAAGCTCTTATTCTCTGGTTTATTCCTGTGTTATTTATGTTATTGAAATGGATTTTGACATCTGAAGGACAGTCATAGGACCCACAGGATTCCCAAAAAGCAGACTCACAGCTCTGCCAGGTGAGAGGAAATACAGCTGTGTGTCCCCCAGGAGCGTTCTTTGATGAGACTGCAAGTGCTTGCCAATACACCCAACAGAGAGGGCTGGAAACTCCCAAGTTATTCCAGTAATTCATCCTCAGCCCTTGTGATAGTTCCATATTTTCTTCCATTTCTCAATTAAATGTACAATATCATCTTTATTCCTAGAAACTATATCAATTCCATAAGAGGTTCCCATTCCTGCTAACTAGCATCTCGCCATCACACAGACATCATTCAAAAACCGATGCCTCATCTCATTACGCACCAGGAAGCCTACAGCCTTCTGGCTTAGAACTTCCATTGTTCTTGTGTAGTGTTAGGGTATCTTAATCAGTAGCCTTACCCCCACCTTCCTCCAACCCTGCCTCTGTGGTGATTCTAGATCAGTGAAAGGAGGAAAGCCTGGACGATGGGACACAGCTTGATACCTAGCTCTTCAGCCTTCTCAGTCCCTATTTCCTAAGGCCACACCAACAGAACATTTTAGCAGGCAACGTTCAACATTATAGTGTTTCAGATAATAAAAGTAATCAGACTTCGAGCCAGTGATGGCTCTGGTTAGTGGACAAAATAGAGGTTTAAGACACCTCAGACTTCCAGTGAATATCCAAAAGGGATTCCATTCCCTTTGTTCTATGCCTAAGCCCACTTACTGACCTGACAAGGCTGGGAATGCTGGACTTGACATCAGGGAACAGGCGCAGGGACAAGAGATAAGATTGAGGAAGATAGGGTAGGGGGAGCAGGTAGAATGTTGGCTCCTGATCCTTATAAAGCTGTATAGCCTGGTCAATGACAAGAGTTTAAGTTAGTCCTTTGTTCCTTTGTGTGCCCCACGAGATCAGAGTACTACCACTCTACAAAGAATTGTTCCCTGACAAAATTAACTGTCTGGTACTGGAAAAGAACATCAGTCTATTTGCATAGCTTCAGAAGGCTGTAGTGGTGGTAACCTCCATTAAAACATACCACCAATAACAACAAAACTAGAGAAAATGCACAAAAACTTGATTATGCTGTGCAGGAATACCCTTTTTTCCCCCACTTTTGGGAAAAGGGGATTAGAATACAAGGGAGCATATGAGTACAAATGGAAATGTCTTGCTACTGCTACGAGAGCTTTGCACGTTTTCTTCTATTGTTCCTCCAAATGAGGTTAAATGGATTTTATTTGTTTACAGATGGCCTCAACAGTTCATCCATCACCTTTTTTCTCTTATTCTTTCCTCTCTTTGCAGTTTTTATTAAAATGAAAATAGAATGGTGAGTGGCTGTGATCATTAGCTTGCAGAAGCTGGCTTATGAAACAGATTGTTAGTGCTGTAAACACACGCCGAGGAACTCTGTCACCCAGTCCCTGATGTAGCATGGCAATTCTCAGGGAATGGTTTAGCCTAAGTAGTGTTTGCCGCTATTCATAAATATATAATGACAGTGATCCTTAAGTATGCTTCACCCAAATCACTCAATCCTGCACTAGTAATAAGTGTACACCAGGAAAAAGCAGTGAGATGTAGATGTTCTAGGCTGTTTATAATACTAGCTATTATTCAAATACTATGTCATTCACCCTTCACGGCTAAAAGGCTAGTCTCCAGAATTTGGAAGAATTAATTCACTGCTGTGGACTTTCAAAATGTCCGAGGTTAAATGAGAAGAGAAGAGAAAACAATGATATCAGGAAAATGGAATGAGTAATGAAAAGCAAAACACTGTAGATGTTAGATGAAAAACATAGTTTTGTCTAAAAATTCATAGAGGTTATAAAGAAAACTAAGAAAGAAATATATTAAAAAGATGCTCTATTTAGTTACACAATGGAATTAAAAATGAGTAAGTGGAAATACATACTTTATCTCTGGGTAACATTTCAGTAATAATGATAATGTTGAGTAATGATAGCATTCTCCTCTAAATTAATCTATAAAATCAGCACAGTCTCAACCAAAGTACCAAGATGATCTCAAGTTTTTTTTTATGGAAGACAAAAGCAGGTAGAAAAGTCAGGATAACTGAAAAATAATAATAAACAGAAACTGGCACTACTAAATATTAAAACATATTAAGTTACAATATTTAAAATAGTTTACACTGGCCCAGATTATCAGAGAACAATGGAAAAGCAAAATCATATATAGAGATAAATACCTAAAGGGATTTAGTATATGATAAAGGTGAATGTAAAGTAAATTATGTAGCAAATGTTGTTGAGACAACCTACTAGTGGCTAAAAAAAAAAACTGTTGGATCACTTTTCTTATATCTTACATGAAAATAAATCCCAAATAGATCAAAGAATTAGTAAGTAAATAAACAAAAAGAGAAAAAAACAAGGTTATATAAGAACAAAAGGAAAATATATGATTTTTTTCTTAAATATCTGAGGTAGAGAATTAAAACCAAAAAATATCATAAAATATTGATAAATTTGTACAAAAATTTAAAACTTCTATCACTCCCAAAATAATCACAAACCAAGTCAAAAGAGAAATGATAACGAGGAAAACTATTGCCAGCCCATATGATATTCTAAGAACTAATACTTTTAATCTTAAAGAAATTTTATACATAATTTTTTTTTTTTTTTTTTTTTTTCGGTACGCGGGCCTCCCACTGCTGTGGCCTCTCCCGTTACGGAGCACAGGCTCCGGACGCGCAGGCTCAGCGGCCATGGCTCACGGGCCCAGCTGCTCCGCGGCATGTGGGATCCTCCCGGACCAGGGCACGAACCCGCGTCCCCTGCATTGGCAGGCGGACTCCCAACCACTGCGCCACCAGGGAAGCCCTACATAAAATTTTTAAACTATGTATTTGATAGGAAAATGAGAAAATGATGTGAGCAAACAATTCATAGTAACACGAAACACCAGTGCTCAATTAACATAAAATGTTCAAACTCACTCATAATTAAAGAGCTTTAGCCTAAATGTTTGACCATCTTTTACAAATCAAAATGGTAAAAATTTTAAACTTTGATATTACCTAATGCTAAAGGGATGTATTGAAACACTAGATATATCTTGGTGGAGGTTTATATTGATGCATTTTGTGCAGCCTTTGGCCGTATCTATAAAAATGTAAAATCCACCTATATTCTGACCCAACAGATTTCTAGAAATGTATCCTACAGAGATACTCACCAAGTTTGCAAAACACATGTATAAAGAGGTTCAGTGCAACATTCTTTGTAATAGCAGAACAAAACAAAATAGAACGAACCATATGATAAAATAAAAAGCTTAGAAACAACCTAAATCCATCAAAAGAAACCTACTAAATCACCATGCAGTGACTAAAATGAATGAAGTAAATCTATTCATAATGTATACTTAATGTCCTAGCTGCAGTATTGTGTGAAAAAGAAAATATGTAACAGTATGTATAGTTCAATCCCATTTCTGCTTTTTTCTCTGAAAAATATAAATTATATGTGAGCTTCTAGAGTTAAAGAAAAGCTAAACAATACTTCTTTTAGCTCATACAACATCCCCGATAAGTAATGTTCGGGAGCCTCAAGTTGCCTCCAATTTAAAATCTAAACTTTAAGGCCAACCAGTAATTCCTGCTCCCATCTATCCAAATCTAATTTGTTCAGCCACAAGGACATCCAGCTGAAGTCTCTTAACTCTCCAAGTATTTGCCTTCTTTAGATTCCCAGGGACAAATGAGAACACAAAACAAGCAAGGAGACAGAATTAATTATTTATATCGGAAAACATGTGTTACAGATCTATGGATGTTATATGGCAAAGATGTCTGAACAGCAGTCTATAAACAACTGCAGTTTTAAGTACCCAGTTATATGGGTAAAAAATAAGATCTATCAATATAATCAATACATAGATCCTGCTAAGTCTATGTAACTCAGTTAATTCCTAAAACACCAACCTGTTCAAAGGTGGATGACTGCAAGGCAGTGTGTACTTTCAAGCAACCTGAGCTGGCATATCTTTCTCCAATGCTACAAGAACAACCAAAAAACATTTTGTTTGAACCTGAAGGAATCCTGGGTAAAGCCATAGGGAAGCCAGTCCATGCTGCTATGCCCTTAGTCAATCGAAATGAGGGAGTGGAATAAAGGGATCTGAACTGTCCTCTGAAGGATGTTACTTATTCTCTTCTCTGTGCTCTATCTATGCCATGTTCCTACCTGATTTTTATAGGCAGTGGAAATTTGGCATAAACTTCTAGGTTCCAGATACACAGGTTCTGAAATTTGCTGACTTATTGCCTGCTGATTTGGACAAGTCACTTAAACCCTCGAACTTCAATCCTCTCATTGGCAAGCTATAAAGCCTACGGCCTAGATTTTTGAAAAAGATTAAATGATAAGAAAAATATAAAGTGCTTGGCAGGGTGCCCAGCACATATTAAATGCTCCCAAAATGCTATTTTTATATATTCTTTCTAGTCATCTGTTTGAAAAAATTGTCATCTAATGCAGGGTTTGTCTGATGTCTTTCTTTTATTCCTACACCTACCACTCATAGAAACTGTGAAACATGATAATGGGCATGACCTTTGATTCTATGTCTCTTTCTTTGTGCTGTTGGTCCTACGTATCTCCCACAGCATTGTAAGCAATTGTAGTGCACGGGCTGCACACACTGTTCTCTTGATTTTCTCTTACCAGTGCGTACATGCACACACACAGCTAATTCCCAATGATGTGGTTGCCTTAGCTCTCTAACAGCTGGAGAGATGCAGCATGTCTAGGTTACAATATTTACTGCCTGTGTCATACAACTAGTAACTAGTTAACCAGCTATCCAAGGAAGAAAATCACAGGTTGATCAGAAATTATGGTAACAGTTCCTGTGGGTCGATTTCAGAATTCACCGTCTCACTCAGCGTTTAGCTCTTTCTCTAAGAGAGACACTGTGGTTACATGTCATAATTCCCCGTCAGTATATGGGCTGTTGTACAAATGGATGCAGTAAGTAAGGAAGACACTGCTTACTTCCTCAAGCTTGGTAAACATCATACCAGGAGTGTCATCTTTGCTAAGAGATGTGTAACAATCATGGAATGTTTGCAGGATAAATAAAGGTCTCATTAGTTGGATGCTAAAGCAATTAACCTGTAGAGAGCCAATAGGGCAACAAAAGAAAAACCACTGAACTAGGCCCACATTTAATGTCACTTATCGTCAGTTAATCCCAGCTAATAAAATAGATGAGGTCCTACTTTTCCTTATGGAAGAAGTTAAAGCCAATTTTTTAAGGAACTGTGACACTTCCTAAATGACCATGTCAAGGAAGTAACTGAAATCACAAAACTGGTATTAGAAACCACGGCTACGGTATCCTGTGGCTGTTTTGCTTTGTTTTGCTTTTCCCATTGGTGGCCCCAGAGTGTCTAAGCAGGAAGGGATTTCAAGGCCACCTGGTCAGAAGAGAAGGATGAGGACCTGCCTTGCAGTTGTCTGAGCAGAGCGAGCACCCTTCTTGTGCATCTGGGGTGACGTGTCAGGGGGTGTTCTGACAGAGAGACCGCTTAGCCATGCTGTGACACCGGCACATCATATTCCCATGCTCGGGGATGAGGGATGGACACAGACTTTCATAAGAAAAACTTGTAACTTTTTCTGAACCATCAGAGTAGCAGCAGATAATCCCTGAACTGCTTTGGGTAGAGTCCTTTACTATATAACTAAGTTTTCTCATCAATAAAGGAGTTGGACGAAACCAATTCTGGTATCCTGCAATTCATTTATTACTAAAATGTCACTGATGTCTAAAAACTGGTAAGATTTTATGACACTAAATTCTCATTCTGGAAACTCTATTTCCAGCACACACACACACACAAAATCTACAGCAAAGCTTATGCTGAGGGGTTAGACGGTTCCTAGGTAGGCAGGAGGACACAGTGGGGAAAAGCCTGGCTTAGTAGCCATAGTCCGGGCTTCCACACAGTGCCACCACTCCAGCTGTGTGCCCTCGGGCAAGTCCCTCCACCTCACTAAGCCTCAGTTCTGTTACTGTAAAATGGGGGCAATGGTCACTACCTCATGGGTTGTTGATCTGGTAGGTTGTAAGTACTCAGTGCTGTTTGCTATCATTAGTAAGGAGCCAATAGAAATACATGCAAAGGCAATTGAAGAAGGGTGAAATTCACATTTTATGGACCAAAAGACCTTTCTGAATCAGTATCATATTTACAGAGGACATTTCCTCCTCAAGTATAACCAGCTGCACGTTTATATTGCACTCCTAATATTAAGATGCTCATTTACTATTTAGTAATTAGCAGCAAGGTTATTGTAGTAACTTTCCTCTAGAAGGATCCTTCTCTCCTGGATTTCTAAAAATAAATACACTGTGCATCTGATTACGGTGCATCTTATCACCTCACACAACAGATACCACTTTGATTTCTCCTTTTAACTGCAGTGAGGTCACCTCCTGGGTTTGTGACATAGCAGTGGTTGCCACCGAGATGATAGCTTTATCAGCAACTCTGCTTTGCAATGACTTCACAGCAAGGTTACCAAGAAGCAGATGGGCTATGAAGGAGACAAACCCCTTGTCTAAACACAAATAGCATTGATAATTAATTAGCTGAAGCAGCGGGGGAAATTATGAAAATGTGTGAAAGGTAAAATGATTTCTATTTATTACAGATTTGATAGTTCTATTCCTCTACTGCCAGAGGAAAATCACAACCCTCCTGCCCTGGGGAATGTTGCATGGTACACTGAATAAATGTGGCACTAACTGGTTCGAGTATGCTGGGGTTCACTTTCCAGACCCATTGATTTCTTGGTTAAAGTAGTAAAGATAGTTGTCTTTAGCCACTGTACTTTTTTAAGGTCCAAAAACAGAGACTGTAAAACAAAACAAAACAAAACTACCTCAGATTACTGAGATGATTAAAGGATCACAGTGTCAACTTATGTCAATTTCTAAAGGCCCGATTTGAACATACAAAGCCTCCATTTGAAAATGTGTCCTTCGATGATAAAAACCCTTGTATTAATTTTGGGACTGGGATAACAAAATACCACAGACTGGATGACTTAAGCAAGAGAAAGTTACTTTTTCACAGTTCTGGAGGATAGAAGTCCAAGATCAAGGTCTGGTTTCTTCAAGGCCTCTCTCCTCCGCTTACAGATGGTACCTTCTCGTTGGAAACTTACACAGTATTTCCTCTGTGCACACACATCCCTGATGTTTCCTCCTCTGTCCACATTTCCTTTTCTTATAAGATCAGATTGGATTAGGGCCCACCCTACTGGCCTCATTTTAACTTACCTCTTTAAAGGTCCTATCTCGAAATACTGTCACATTCTGAGGGGCTGGGGGTTAGGGCTTTAACCTATGAATTTGAGGGGGACACAATTCAGCCCATATAGGTCTTACTTTATCATTTGGATACATGTAAATTACCTAGCACTGTATAGAACATCTTTCCTAACCAGATCTCCACCTCTTTTACAGCATTTACCTCCAGGAATATCACCACAAGCAGCATAGAGTAGAAAGCACCCCAGATTACTAGAAGTTCTGCAAATACCCCCATGCACCTAAGTGCCCGACCTTTGCCATCTCTCTTCACCTTCCTTGGAAACTTTCGTTCGGCCTCTTTTCAGATAACATTTCTTCGATGGCTTCCCTGACTATTGGCCACCCTGGTAGGGTTAATAATCCTTTCCTCCTTTGCACATAACTTACTGAAGTGCTTCTCATTGGTCTAACTGTATGTTGATGCAAGTCTGTTTCTCCTAGGAAATGGTGAGAGCTGAGTGATCAAACTAACATTCTCATTAATGCTTCTATCACCCATATTGTCCTCAATACACAGAACTTTGAAATGTTTTCTGTATGCCTGGGGACAAAGCAGTTGAACACTGTAAGGAAAAAAAATAAGAAAAGAAGGTGTATATTTTTTTAAAATACCATCCTTTAGAACCTACCAAATGCGTGGGTAGACAGATATGTGTGTGAAAGCTTTTCTCCCAAATGCAGGTCATTCATATGTCTGGGCTCTTCCAAGAACATATTTTAAGTTCGGTTCACAACTCATGGTCAGTCCTCTTGCGCACTAGCTCTGCTGATGGCTCCACTGTGTGTGGGTTGGGCTGATTTTTTTAAAAGAGTTTTTAAATTGAGGTGTAGTTGATTTACAACATTACATTAGTCTCAGGTGTAAGACATAGTGATTCACAATTTTTATAGATTATACTCCATTTAAAGTTATTGTAAAATATTGGCTATATTCCCTGTGCTATACAATATATCCTTGTTGCTTTCTAATTTTATACATAATAGTTTGTACCTCTTAATCCCCTACGCCTAAATTGCCCCTTTCCAATTCCCTCTTCCCACTGGTACTCACTATTTTGTTTTCTCTATATCTGGGAGTCCGTTTCTGTTTTGTTATACTAATTTGTTTAATTTTTTAGATCCCATATATGATAACATAGATTATTTGTCTTTCTCTGTCTGACTTATTTCACTAAGACTAATACCCTCCAGGTCCATCAGTATTGTTGCAAATAGCAAAATTTCATTCTTTTCATGGCTGAGTAGTATTCCATTTTGTGTCTGTGTGTGTCTGTGTGTGTCTGTGTGTGTGTGTGTATCACATCTTCTTTATCCATCCATCTATTATTGCATACTTATGTTGCTTCCATATCTTGGTTATAGTAAATAATGCTTCTATGAACATTAGGGTGCATGTATCTTTTCAAATTAGTGTTCATTTCCTTTGGATACATACCCAGGAGTGGAATTGCTAGATCCTATTGTAGCTCTGTTTTTAGTTTTTTTGAGAAACCTCCATACTGTACTAATTTACATTCCCACTAACAGTGTACAAGGGTTCCCTTTTCTTCACATCCTCATGAACATTTATTATTTATAGTCTTTTTTTTTTTTTTTTTTTGCAGTACGTGGGCCTCTCACTGTTGTGGCCTCTCCCGTTGCGGAGCACAGGCTCCGGCCGCGCAGGCTCAGTGGCCATGGCTCACGGGCCTAGCTGCTCCGCGGCATGTGGGATATTCCCGGACCGGAGCACGAACCCATGTCCCCTGCATCAGCAGGCGGACTCTCAACCACTGTGCCACCAGGGAAGCCCTATAGTCTTTTTGATGATGGCAATTCTGACTGGTGTGAGGTAATATCTCATTGTGGTTTTGATTTGCATTTCTCAGATGATTAGTGATGTTGAGTATGTTTTCATGTGCCTGTTGGCCACCTGTATGTCTTCTTTGGAAAATGTCTGTTCAGGTCTTCTGCCCATTTTTTAACCAGGTTTTTTATTTTTTTGATATTGGGTTGCATGAGCTGTTTATATATATTGGATATTAACCCCTTATCAGTCATATCATTTGAAAATATTTTCTCCCATTCAGTAGGTTATCTTTTTGTTTTGTCAATGGTTTCCTTTGCTGTGAAAAAGCTTTTAAGTTTAGTTAGGTCCCATTTGTTTATTTTTTCTTGTGTTTCCTTTGCCCTAGGACAGATCCAAAAAAAATATTGCTATAATCGATGTCAAAGAGTGTTCTGCTTATGTTTTCCACCAGGAGTTTTGTACCTTCTGGTCTTACATTTAGGTCTTTAATCCATTTTGCATTTATTTTTGTATATGGTGTAAGAAAATGTTCTAATTTTCTCATATGTCTAGGCTCTTCAAAGAACTTTTTTTGAGTTGGTCTCACAACTCATGGTCAGTCTTCTTACGCACTAGGCCTGCTGATGGCTCCACTGTGTATGAGTTGGGGTTTGAAGTTTGACTCTTCCTCCAGTGACAGGTGCCTAGGAGTGCATCTCACAAGAACTGTCCCTAACACCAGTGATAGTCAAGGAGTGAACACTTGCTTCACTATTCTATCCACAGCTCCTTGTGTGGTCACAAGTTAGAAGTTAGGGGTAACCTCCTCTCTCTCAGCTATACTCCCAATGCTTCAGAGCTGCGTTACCTCCAGGATCTTAGGGGCTTTTGAATCAGAGAAGATGGCTGCATCCAGTTGCACTGTCTTGCCCTATCCACTGGATTGGAGGAACTCTGCTGTACCCTATATGGCCTGGGATACTGAACAGCAAGTGGTGTTTTGTAAAGCAAATGAGGGTCCTTCTTAAAATGTTCTATTTCCATAGATTAGGAAAAGGTCATTGACATAATCATCCCAAAGTAACAATTTCTACTCTTATTTATTTATTTATTTATATTTTTGGTGGCATTGGGTCTTTGTTGCTGTGCACGGGCTTTCTCTAGTTGTGTCCAGCGTGGGCTGCTTTTCGTTGCAATGTGCAGGCTTCACATTGCTGTGGCTTCTCTTGTTGAGAAGCATGGGCTCTAGGTGCGTAAGCTTCCGTAGTTGTGGCACGCGGGCTCAGTAGTTGTGGCTCGCAGGCTCTAGAGTGCAGGCTTGGTAGTTGTGGCACATGGGCTTAGTTGCTCCACAGCATGTGGGATCTTCCCAGACCAGGGATCGAACCCGTGTCCCCTGCATTGACAAGCAGATTCTTAACCACTGTGCCACCAGGCAAGTCCACAATTTCTACTCTTAAAACAAATTCCTGATTACTTAATCCATGGGTCTTGAACCTTGGTCAGTTCTAGGGAAATTGGCTCAGTTTGCCATCCCTGGCTCCTCATTTCGTGCTTGTCCTGTTTGTCCTCTGTCACTCAGGTAGACTACTCTGCTCAATGATCTTTTCCCTCACTTCTTTCTGCCCTAATTCAAGTATTTCATTCATAATATATGTAAGTGACTGCACATAGTTGACTGAACAGCAGGTTAAAAATATTGTCTCTCCTAAGTTATAAGCTAACTTCCAAGTGTCATCAAGTGATGGGATTTGGGAAGGGAGGATATGCAGATAGATATCTTTCAATTGTTCTTGAAATTATACCATGTATCTTTAACTGGCTCTATCTAGCATTCAAGAATAGTCTACCATAGGATCATAGAGCTTTAGTTATAAAAAGGACTTTTGTCCTTACCCAGGGTCTTTGAACACATAGGTCCTTGAGATATTTTTAATACTCAGCTCAGGTTCATCCAAGATGAGACTACATAGTTTAACACAGTTTAGTTAAAATATCACCCTTTTTTACTTGGAATTGGAATATGAACTCAGTGTGGCAACACTCATTATTATCACACACGTCTGAATCTCTAATGGAAAGTTCTATGTCTTTGAACAGTTAAAAATGGGAGAACAATTTAATTATTACTTGATTAATGTAGTATGTTTGGTATGAAAATATTCCCAAACATAGGGTCGCGATGAAGAATGAAAAATGGATACTTGGTAATAAAAATGTTAGGAGGCTATAATTTGGTTCAAAACTTTATAAAAATGAAATACTAACAATGATGATTAATGTATAAGTGCTCACTATATTCTAGTCACAGAGATAATATCATTTAGTTTCACCTTGCATTAAACAAACAAAAAACAGAACAAACAAACAAAAAAACTCAGAGGACAGGATTATGATTCTCTTCACACTACAGATGAAAAAAGCTTAATATTTGGCCTGAGGAGGTTCTGTGGTTTTTGTAGGTATCATGCTAATCTAAAGCATTGTAATTTTTCACATAGTTGACATGTATCCCTACTATTTTATGCTTTATGCCACGTTGTTTTAAAACTGTCTTCTTTAGGAAAAATGAATACGTTATTTATTACTTTATTTCATATATAGTGTCTACTTGCCTGATGAAAGCACTTTTTCCCTTCGTAAGTATAGTAGCAGGATATAGCTCTCCTAATATAGCTCTCGCCCTCTTCACCACCTCATCTGTAACAGCCTCTTTCTCTGCCTTCTTGGTAGAAAGCACTAAGGGGGAAATGATGTATTATTACCTGTCTGGTAGAGATTTTAATTACATGAATAACTGTCAATCTGCAAGAAAAGGGTAGCAATCCATTCTTTCCTCAGTCGGGAGATGATAAGAATTTTGGGAAGTGAGAAGAACTTTGAGATGGTTTAAAATGAATGACCTAGAGATTGAATGAGTCATGTCCACTATCTGATTTTCTCAGAGAAAATGACTAATTTCTCAAGCCTGCAAACAAAGAAAATTAAATAAACAACAAATTTTAAAGATAAAGTGAAAAACACTCCAGAATCAAAAGGATATATTCAGTGTGAGCCAGCTGTCACATTTTTAACCTTTCCATCTGTTGGTATATGTTAGAAAAAGAAGGCTAAAACCCCAAACTACATCAAGCCCATTAGCTGGGTAATTTGATTTTCATGTATTTGTGAGCTGGGGAGGCATGCTTGCCTCTCTGTTTGTTTAAACACTGAGGCTGGCAATTACCCATGTTCCCTTAAGGTGTTTCCTGGGACCTCACTGAAAGCATTAGCACTATGCTAATGACCTGTGCTGGGCATGACTCACGTTGAAGTAGGAAGGGTGGCAGAAAGATGCGGCCTTTCTGTCTAGAAATATCTTTATGAATACAACTAATTGAACAGATTAGGGAAACAAAGTTGTTGGAGAGATGATCAAAATGGTTCTCAAGAAGTTTTCTTGGTGTGAGACACAAAGAGATGTGGAAAACCAAAAACTTAGAAAAAGATTAAATAAACAACATGTAGAATATCACAAAGATTATTTTGGTTATAAAGAAAAGCACCTGCATCTTCTTCAGATTTAAACCCAAATTTGATGTCTCAGGGGAGATCTGGAATATCTCCACAGAGGCCCCTCCCTCAGTCCCTCTCACAGCTGTCGTTCAATTGATAATATTTCTATCACATATTTATGCTGCTGAAATGCACTATATTGTTGCGGCTGAAATCAAATGGGGCTCTGAGGGTCCCAGTGAATACAGATATGCTGTGCTCTGTCAGGTTCCTGCTGGTCGTCCCCACTGAGTGATGCCCTTGCTGCACCCTTATGCTTACTTAGGATGGGAAGATGGGTGGGAGAGACAGAGCAAGAATCTTTGCCATCTGGACTGACTTGACTGACAACTCCCACAGTCTTAGCATTCCAGCATAACAGAGTTTTTGAAGGAATGCAGAATAGACAACTTGAGGTTTTTCTTCTCCTTAGAAAAATGGAGAAGTAGCGGGCCAAAGATTGCTGCCTGCCTTGTTATTTCCACAGGAAAATAAGAAGCTTTTCCTCTTCTATTTCCTTGATGCATGTGATATTAGCACCAATATTAAAGGAATAAGTATCTGGGTAGTTTTTTTCTTTTTTTTTGGAGGAGGGAGATAAGTGCTTTTTATTTTCCCGGTTGGAATTCTCTACACATTTCTCCTGTATATTATCATTGACTTTTTGAAACAGCATTATTGAGGGATAGTTAATATATAAAACAACTGCACATATTTAATGTATATAATTTAATGAGTTTGGAGATTTGCATACATTCATAAAACTGTCACTACAATCAAGGTAATAAAATACCCATCACCCCTAAAAGTTTCCTTCCACCCCTTTGTTTTTTGTTCGTTTATGTTGTAAGGACATTTAACATGAATATCTGTTTTTCTTTAACCCACACCTTCTCCAAGTTATCCTAACTTTCCTGCACACCCCTATACTTACCAAAACAACACACTGAGAGACCTTCAAGATGGTGGAGGAGTAAGATGTGGAGATCATACTCCTCCCCAAAAATACATCCACATGTGGAACAACTCAAACAGAACACCTCCTGAATGCTGGCAGAAGACCTCAGACTTCCCAAAAGCCATATGGCTGACAGAGTCTTCGTGCTCCGGCCAGGTGTCAGGCTTGTGCCTCTGAGGTGGGAAAGCCAAGTTCAGGACAAGCGTCCACCAGAGATCTCCCAGCTCCATGTAATATCAAATGGTGAAAGCTCTCCCAGAGATCTCCATCTCAACTCTTAAGACCCACATCCACTCAACGACCAGCAAGCTACAGTGTTTGCTAGCCAAACAACTAGCAAGACAGGAACACAAGCCCAGCCATTAGCAGACAGGCTGCCTAAAACCATAAGGTCACAGACACCCTAAAACACACTACCGGATGTGGTCCTGCCTACAAAAAAGAAAAGATCTAGCCTTATCCACCAGAACACAGGCACCAGTCCCCTCCACCAGGAAGCCTACAAAACCTACTGAACGAACCTTAGCCTCCAGGGGTAGACACCAAAAACAATGGGAACTACAAACCTGCAGCCTGCGAAAATGACACCCCAAACACAGTAAGTTAAGCAAAATGAGAAGACACAGAAACACACAGCAGATGAAGGAAGAAGGCAAAACCCCACCAGACCAAAAATTGAAAAGGAAATAAGTAGTCTACCTGAAAAAGAATTCAGAGTAATGATAGTAAAGATGATCCAAAACCTTGGAAATAGGATGGAGAAAATACAAGAAACATTTAACAAAACCTAGAAGAACTAAAGAGCAAACAAAACAATGAGCAACACAATAAATGAAATTAAAAATTCTCTAGAAGGAATCCATAGCAGAATAAATGAGGCAGAAGAACAGATCAGTGACCTGGAAGATAACAGAGTGGAAATAACTACCACAGAGCAGAATAAAGAATAAAAGAATGAAAAGAATTGAGGACAGCCTTAGAGACCTCTCGGACAACATTAAACACAACATTTGAATTATAAGGGTCCCAGAAGAAGAAGAGAAAAAGAAAGTGACTGAGAAAACATTTGAAGAGATTATAGTTGAAAACTCCCCAGGTATGGGAAAGGATATAGTCAATCAACTCCAGGAAGTACAGAGAGTCACATACAAGATAAATCCAAGGAGAAACACGCAAAGACTCACATTAATCAAACTATCAAAAATTAAATAAAAAGAAAAAAAATATTAAAAGCAGCAAGAGAAAAACAACAAATAACATACAAGGGAATCCCCATAAGGTTAACCACTGATCTTTCAGCAGAAACTCTCCAAGCCAGAAGGGAGTGGCAGGACATATTTAAAGTGATGAAGGGGGAAAATCTACAACCAAGATTACTCTACCCAGCAGGGATCTCATTCAGATTTGACGGTAAAATTAAAACCTTTACAGACAAGCAAAAACTAAGAGAATTCAGCACCACGAAACCAGCTTTACAACAAATGCTAAAGGAACTTCTCTAGGCAGGAAACACAAGAGAAGGAAAAGACCTACAATAACAAACCCAAAACAATTAAGGAAATGGTAATAGGAACATACATATTGATAACTACCTCAAATGTAAGTGGATTAAATGCTCCAGCCAAAAGACACAAAATGGCTGAATGGATACAAAAACAAGACCTGCATATATGCTGTCTACAAGAGAACCACTTCAGACCTAGGGAAACATATAGACTGAAAGTGAGGGGTTAGAAAAAGATATTCCATGCAAATGAAAATCAAAAGAAAGCTGGAGTAGCAATGCTCATATCAGACAGAATGCACTTTAAAATAAAGACTATTACAAGAGACAAATAAGGACACTACATAATGATCAAGGGATCAGCCAAAGAAGAAGATATAACAATTATAAATAATTATGCACCCAACAAAGGAGCACCTCAATACATAAGGCAAATTATAACAGCCATAAAGGGGGAAATCGACAGTAACATAATCATAGTAGGGGACTTTAACACCTCACTTTCATCAATGGACAGATGATCCAAAATGAAAATAAATAAGGAAACACAAGTTTTAAATGATAATTTAAACAAGATGGACTTAATTGATATTTATAGGACTTTCCATCAATAAACAAGAGAATACACTTACTTCTCAAGTGCTCATGGAACATTCTCCAGAATAGATCATATCTTGGGTCACAAATCAAGCCTTTGTAAATTTAAGAAAATTGAAATCATATCAAGTATCTTTTCGGACCACAATGCTATGACACTAGATATCAATTACAGGAAAAAATCTGTAAAAAATACAAACACATGGAGGCTAAACAATAAACTACTAAATAACCAAGAGATCACTGAAGAAATCAAAGAGGAAATCAAAAAATACATAGAAACAAATGACAATGAAAACACGACAACCCAAAACCTATGGGATGCAACAAAAGCAGTTCTAAGAGGGAAGGTTAAAACAATACAATCCTACCTCAAGAGACAAAAAACATCTCAAATAAACAACCTAATATTACACCTAAAGCAATTAGAGAAAGAAGAACAAAAAAAAAAAAAACCCAAGGTTGGCAGAAGGAAAGAAATCATAAAGATCAGATCAGAAATAAATGAAAAAGAAATGAACGAAACAATAGTAAAGATCAATAAAACTAAAAGCTGGTTCTTTGAGAAGATAAACAAAATCGATAAACCATTAGCTAGACTCATCAAGAAAAAAAGGGAGAAGACTCAGATCAATAGAATTAGAAATGAAAAAGGAGAAGTAACAACTGACACTGCAGAAATACAAAGGATCATGAGAGATTACTACAAGCAACTCTATGCCAATAAAATGGACAACCTGGAAGAAATGAACAAATTCTTAGAAAAGCACAACCTTCTGAGACTGAACCACGAAGAAATAGAAAATATAAACAGATAAATTACAAGCACTGAAATTGAGACTGTGATTAAAAATGTTCCAACAAACAAAAGCCCAGGACCAGATGGTTTCACAGGCGATTTCTATTAAACATTTAGAGAAGAGCTAACACCTATCCTTCTCAAACTCTTCCAAAATATAGCAGAGGGAGGAACACTCCCAAACTCATTCTATGAGGCCACCATCACCCTGAAACCAAAACCAGACAAAGATGTCACAAAGAAAGAAAACTACAGGCCAATATCACTGATGAACATAGATGTAAAATTCCTCAACAAAATACTAGCAAACATATTCCAGCAGCACATTAAAAGGAAAATACACCATGATCAAGTGGGGTTTATCCCAGGAATGCAAGGATTCTTCAATATATGCATATCAATCAATGTGATACACCATATTAACAAACTGAAGGAGAAAAACCATATGATCATCTCAACAGATGCAGAGAAAGTTTTCGACAAAATTCAACACCGATTTATGATTAAAAAACCCTCCAGAAAGTAGGCATAGAGGGAATCTACCTCAACAGAATAAAGGCTATATATGACAAACCCACAGACAACATTGTTCTCAATGGTGAAAAAATGAAACCATTTCCTCTAAGATCAGGAACAAGACAAGGTTGCCCCTCTCACCACTATTATTCAACATACTTTTGGAAGTTTTAGCCACAGCAATCAGAGAAGAAAAGGAAATAAAAGGAATCCAAATTGGAAAAGAAGAAGTGAAGCTGTCACTGTTTGCAGATAACATGATACTATACATAGAGAATCTTAAAGATGCTACCAGAAAACTACTAGAGCTAATCAATGAATTTGGTAAAGTAGCAGGATACAAAATGAATGCACAGAAATCTCTTGCATTCCTATACACTAATGATGAAAAATCTGAAAGGGAAATTAAGGAAACACTCCCATTTACCATTGCAACAAAATGAATAAAATACCTAGGAATAAACCTACCTAAGGAGATAAAAGACTTGTATGCAGAAAACTATAAGACACTGATGAAAGAAATTAAAGATGATACAAACAGATGGACAGATACACCATGTTCTTGGATTGGAAAAGTCAACACTGTGAAAATGACTGTACTACCAAAAGCAATCTACAGATTCAATGCAATTCCTATCAAACTACCAATGGCATTTTTTACAGAACTAGAGCAAAGAATTTCACAATTTGTATGGAAACACAGAAGACCCTGAATATCCAAAGCAATCTTGAGAAAGAAAAATGGAGCTGGAGGAATCGGGTTCCTGGACTTCAGACTATACTACAAAGCTACCATAATCAAGACAGTATGGTAGTGGCACAAAAACAGAAATATAGATCAATGGAACAGGATAGAAAGCCCAGAGATAAACCCATGCACATATGTTCACCTTATCTTTGATTAAGGAGGTGAGAATATACAATGGAGAAAAGACAGCCTCTTCAATAAGTGGTGCTGGGAAAACTGGACATCTACATGTAAAATAATGACATTAGAACACTTCCTAACACCATACATAAAAATAAACTCATCAAGGATTAAAGACCTAAATGTAAGGTCAGACACTGTAAAACTCTTAGAGGAAAACATAGGCAGAACACTCTGTGATATAAATCATAGCAAGATGTTTTTTGACCCACCTCCTAGAGAAATGGAAACAAAACCAAAAATAAACAAATGAGACCTAATGAAACTTAAAAGCTTTTGCACATCAAAGGAAAGCATAACGAAGATGACAAGACTACCCTCCGAATGGGAGAAAATATTTGCAAATGAAGCAACTGACAAAGGATTAATCTCCAAAATTTACAAGCAGCTCATGCAGCTCAATATCCAGAAAACACACAACCCAATCCAAATATGGGCAGAAGACCTAAATAGATATTTCTCCAAAGAAGATATACAGACTGCCAACAAACACATGAAAGGATGCTCAACATCACTAATCATTAGAGAACTGCAAATCAAAAGTACAATGAGGTATCACCTCACACCAGTCAGAATTGCCATCATCAAAAAATCTACAAGCAGGGCTTCCCTGGTGGCGCAGTGGTTGAGAGTCCACCTGCTGATGCAGGGGACACGGGTTCATGCCCCGGCCCGGGAAGATCCCACATGCTGCGGAGCGGCTGGGCCCGTGAGCCATGGCCGCTGAGCCTGCACATCCGGAGCCTGTGCTCCGCAATGGGAGAGGCCACAACAGTGAGAGGCCCGCATACCGGAAAAAAAAAAAAAAAAATTCTACAAGCAATAAGTGCTGGAGAGGGTGTGGAGAAAAGGGAACCCTCTTGCACTGTTGGTGGGAATGTAAATTGAGACATCCACCATGGAGAACAGTATGGAGGTTCCTTAAAAAAATAATAATAGAACTACCATATGACCCAAGAATCCCACTACTGGCCATATATCCTGAGAAAACCATAATTCAAAAAGAGTCATGTACCACAATGTTCATTGCAGCTCTATTTACAATAGCCAGGACATTGAAGCAACCTAGTGTCCATTGACAGATGAATGGTTAAAGAAGATGTGGCACATATATACCATGGAATGGTACTCAGCTATAAAAAGAAACAAAATTGAGTTATTTGTAGCGAGGCGGATGGACCTAGAGTCTGTCATACAGAGTGAAGTAAGTCAGAAAGGGAAAAACAAATATTGTATGCTAACATATATATATGGAATCTAAAAGAAAAAATGGTTTTGAAGAACCTAGGGGCAGGACAGGAATAAAGACGCAGATGCAGAGAATGGACTTGAGGAGACAGGGAGGGGGAAGGGTAAGCTGGGATGATGTGAGAGAGTGGCATGGACATATATATACTACCAAATGTAAAATCAATAGCTAGTGGGAAGCAGCCACATAGCACAGAGAGATCAGCTCCGAGCTTTGTGACCACCTAGAGGGATGGGATAGGGAGGGCGGGAGGGAGACCCAAGAGGGAGGGGATATGGCGATATATGTATATGTATGGCTGATTCACTTTGTTATAAAGCAGAAACTAACACTAACACACCATTGTAGAGCAATTATACTCCAATAAAGATGTTAAAAAAAGACATTAAATTCCATTATACTACATAGGGTAATTATCTATCTATCCATCTAGCCATCCATCTACCTATCAATCTATCTACCTACCTACCTACCTATCAATCTATCTATGAAAATAAGTATATGCTCAAATATCTGCCTCTTTTAAATAATACTCAATACATTGAGATTCGATCACCACTAAGAATTTTGATTGTTCATTACTATTCATTTATCCACCCTTACATTTATCATTTATTTGACATCTATTATGTGCCAAGTACCTGGGGACTAGTTTCTGGGGACCCAAAGATAAGTACAAGAGAAAGGAAGCTCTTTTTCTTAATGTATTTGACTGAAACAAAATGTTATCTGTAGAAACTTCTTTTAAAATAGGAACTCGTATCTTTAGCCTGGTCACTCTCTTTCACCAAGCAAGTCATCAGTTGGCCACTATCAAGCCAAGTTTGTGGTACTCTCTTTGAATTATTCTCTTCTCCACCATCCCCTTAAGAATCTGCCCTTGATTCTACCTCTACATGAATTTACACCAACCTTCCATAGTCCTTGTTTCCATCTTCTTTTTCCTCTGAGTTACTCCTTCACAGATTTTCACTATAGGCAATGAAAATTACCTTCCCTGAATTTCTGGAGTCTAATGCTAGATCCTTTATCCTTCCTTCTCATCACCCAGCGTAGCAATTTAAGTCTAACTGGCACAACTTCTCTACCCCCTTTCTATCTCTGTTTCTCCATTTCTGCACAATTCGTTTGTGTGCCTTGTAAAGGAGAAGTTTAAGGTGATATAAAATTACAGGGTATAACACACCACCTACTGTCAAATGTCCTGTAAGCTGGTAGTAAGGGTTTTGCAGAGCATTGCTTCTTAATAACATAAGAAAACATGCCTTAGGATCTTTGACCTACATGGATTTTCATATATGCAGGTTTATAGAATCTCAAGTCTTTAGAGCTTTAATCTACTTTCACCAACTCTTTTGGTTACTGCACTGATAGAATTCTGAATCACTCTCTGCCTCTGGCCTCCATAAGTCAAACCTGTGAGGCAAGAGAATAGGGCTGGTACCCTAGTTCACTGCTGTTTCCCCCTGTGTGAATCATTTATGCTTAGCCATGTAGCTACGCCTCTTACTCCACTTCTGGTGGAGACCAGGAGAAAAAGGAAGAAGGTCAATTTATTCTTTAGTCACTCTTTAGAAAAGGCAAAAATAAGAGAGACATGTGGGCCAGTTTAAAGCCTTCCTACTCCAAGTGTGGTCCACTGACTAACATCATCTCCATCACCTAAGAGTTTGTTAGGGATGCACAATGTCAAGCCCCGCCTAAGATGCACTGAATGAGAACCTCCATTTTAATAAAGTCCCCAGTGATTCATATAGACACTAAAATTGAGATAAAGTTAAGACACACTGGCCTAGAAGGTGATTCTTTCTATGACAAAGGACAGAGAAAGAAAGTAGCTCACAAATTGGGGTAAAGAAACTTTCCCCTGGAGACAATAGGGAGAAAATGATGGAGGTTTGAAAAGAGGGGAGTTTTTTTGTGTGTGTTTCCATCTCATATCACCACACACACACACACACACACACACACACACACACACACCCCTACCTAAAATTTTCCAGCCCACTCTGGATCTCAGCTGCTAGGAGTTACTCTCAATTGATTGCTAGGTATATATAACGTCTGCATCCTACCTGAGATGCTCACATAATGTCCTAAGCAGCAGGAGAATAATCCCTAACTTTCTTCCTTAGCCCAAGCATTAGTTTTGATAGAGGTCGACTTCCTAACATTGCCTTCACTGGACAAGGGTTAGGAAGCTCACTGAAAGAAGATCTCTTTTTGATTATTTGAAGCAAGAATCCAGCAGTGCTATTTTTCCAGAAGTGGTACAGCTTTCTCTTAATCATCTGGTCATTCTTCATATGGCTCCATCAAACAGAGGATTGCTGATTTTCAGGGTTAGAAGGACCCGTCCATTTTCTTATCTGATGCTGAAATTCCTGCCACAAGACAGCTAGTCATTGCCCAGCTTACGCTTGGATGAAATAAATGAAAGAAAACTCAAAATTCATGCTTTTATGCCATTGTGCATTCAGTGACATTGCAGCTGCCTCGCTGCATTATTTGAGAATGCAACTTTCTACTGATGACATTTAACACCCTCTTCTTAGTCTGGGGTGCTTCTCTTACGAACAGTTAAGCTTCAGAGTAGTGAGGCAGGAAAGGGAAAATTCCCCTCACAAACAAATCCTTTTGCCTAAATAAAAGAATATATAGTACTCATAAAGATGACAGTTAGAGCCCAGCGTGAGAGAGATACATTTCTCACACTAATAATAACAGTAATAACAATAGTAATAAAACACTCTCTATGACCTACCATTCCAGAGAAAATATTTGCTATTAATATTATTGTTATTGTTATTATTGTATTACTGCTAATAATAATGATAGGTTACATGCTAAGAGACTGGGCCTTCAGTGTAACTAGCTAAGCATATTTAGGGCTCCCCTGAAGGCATTTCTTCAATTAATAAAGGAGACCGACAGATCTTCTCACAGCCTACTGCCAGGTGCCAATTGATTGCCTCCCTCTAATAACTGTTTAATTTGCTTTCCTGTACTAATCATGTCACACAAATTGTTGGCCTCTGTCCCTCACTGACAGAGCGGATGGTATTTCAATAGGCCAAATGGCACTGCCCACCCACCCCCCCGTCCGTCCGCCCTCCTGCTCTACTCCCATCCTCAGCCTTTTCCATCCCTGCATGCCCTCCTCCCTGCCTGTAACCCAGACAGATTCAGCCTCTCGTTTCTCCGGGAACCCATCCAATGACAATGAGAGAGTAAATCGGTCAGACCTCTAGAGCAGCAGCCGCAGGAAGAAAGAAACATCCCCTTGCCGTGTCTCATGACCTCTCTCCCCGCTGAAAGAAAACTCATCAGCTCACAGCACGAATTAGCATGGCCTCATTATAGACAGAGAGTGAGGGTCATAAAAGGCCCAAATGGGAACAAGGTGGTTTGAAAAAAGAAATCAAAGTCCCGTGAGCAGGGGAAGTTGTACCAGGGTGACAGAAGGTGAGGGGGGATGGGAAG
This sequence comes from Lagenorhynchus albirostris, assembly GCF_949774975.1. Lineage (NCBI taxonomy): Eukaryota > Metazoa > Chordata > Mammalia > Artiodactyla > Delphinidae > Lagenorhynchus > Lagenorhynchus albirostris. The sequence goes on along the minus strand of NC_083099.1, from coordinate 82,685,640 downwards.
TAAATATGATGAAAACACATCAGTGGAAGAGAACATTGACATGCAAATGTTCGAGCTTATGATTCGACATATCAGGGAACCCAGGACACAATTACACTTGATGACTGAGGTGTAAATAGATGTTGGCAGTCACCACCCCACGCGTTACCCATAACTCCCCCGTCTTGCTTTTGGGTATGCCAGTGTTTTTTGGCTTCTTGCTTTGCTTTCATCTTTCTGTCTCACTAAATAAAAGGCCTACAAAGAATCAAGCAGAGATATATACATGGAGGTTTAAAAATTTCCCCGTGTACCTGGTGCCCTGACACAGCTACGTCTCTCAGCACGCTGTTCTGCCATCTGAGTGAACTGCCCTTCACACTTCATGTGAATGATCAAGGATTGCTACAAAGACTCCACCTCCCACGTGGAGCTTTCTGTTCCTAACCAGAGCACGCAGAGACTGCTCCTCCCATAGCAGTGCTCTTCCACTTTGCACCTATTCTTCGCTAAGTAAAAGCAGACCCTTCAGTCCTTCACACAAGACTCTCCACACTATAACCTAAAACGTACTTTTCTATTCCACCTCCTACCATCCGTCCACACTGATCCTACGACCACATTCTACTGAACCTCATGCTTTCCTCCCCTCTGCACCTTGTCTTTGCATTTCCTTCTATCAGGAATCCCCCTCCTCTAGTGTTCAGTAACCCAGCATCCCATCCATCAGAGGCCAGCACGAAAACAAGCTCCTTCTTAAAAATACTACAGGATATGATCTCTCTCTGTTAAACTCTATATCATTTGTATCACCTGCACAGATATTTAATTTTGGGGAGAGATTAAAAATTACTTGAGGGGAGATACTTTCAAGACTCTCTGAAAAGCCCCCTTAGAACTTTTTTTTTCTCTCTCTCGGCCCTAATAGTTTGCTTTGACTGCCTCAAGGGACATTTTGTAATAGGTTTACATAGAGAACTTCACGGCAATCTGAAATGTGGAAATCTTTGTCAGTTTGGATTTCAAGCAGGGAGTAACTCCCCACCGCAAGGAGTTTACAATTCCCTTGTCAGGGAGTACAGAGAATGTGGATTTTATCAATGGGAAATAAGCCAGCAAAGGGTAGAGGGATGCAGGGCATCAGGAGTGTAGAGAGACGCTGTGGCACTCAATCACTTCTGCAACCAGTAAGCAGATAATATTGGAGGAAAGCAAGGCCTGAAGAAGGGTTTTGTTAATACAGATTTGGGACCTAAAGATCGTAGTGTAAGCAAGGACCTCTGAACCACAGCTCAATACCAAGCTAACACTGATTATCTAAATGAGACACATTAAAAGGAGAATGTTTGTGGAATCAAAGACTAAATACTTCCAGATGACGTCAGTTACTAAAACACAACTTGTCTTTAGAGTGTCTGCTAGGTGCCTGACGCTGATATTGCGACCAAGCAAGCACATTTTGAAGGTGGGGGGCTCCAAAGGGGTCAAGGAGGAAAAACAAAAAGGAAGGAATAAAAATTCAAGAACTCTGCAAAAAAACAACCAACACGTAAACAAACTAAAATCAAAAACAAATCATTTAACCACATGAAGATTACACAGAAGGCAGCAAAGAAGTGTCCCTCCTCCCAACTGGCAGAAAACCTCATTGCCACTGCCACCATCCTAGTTTACACACCGTATTGGCTTGCTGGGATCAATGCAACGGTCTACTAACAAGCTCGCTGGCCTCAGCCTTGTGCCCAATGAGCACATCCACACAGAGCACGCTTTCTGACGAAAAGCAGCTCGCGGCATCACCATCCCTATACCTTGCCCCAGTCCCTCTGCATTCAGCTCATCCCCTCACTCGCGCAGTACTTATTCCGCCTTTACTAGGCACTAAAGGCACAGAAATAAAGCAGGACAGGCTTGATCCCTGCACTAGAGGAGAAACTTTTCCCGTAATGAGGGATCACGTCCAAATGCCTTGATGTGGCACACTAGGCTCTCACATTTCAGAACTTTCTTATCTCTCCAACCTCCTGGACTACTTCCCTTTGGTTTCTGTACTCCATTCTTAGACTCCTGCATTCTTACTTACTTTTGGTTCTCTGTTAGCATTCTCCATACTCTCTTTTGCCTTCCGTCTTTTTCACATGGTGTTTTTTGTGTTGAAATGCCTTTCCCCTCCCATCTTCCCGGACATTCCCCTGGCTAGCTGCTACTTCCTTCCAGGATACCCTTTATCACCCTCTGTCTTCTGTTTGTGTGTCGGCTCCCTCCACTAGACCGATAGCTCCCTGAGAGAGATCCCGTGTTATTCACTGGTAGATAACTCCAGTACTCAGCGAATGATTTACATGGGTGCTCAATTATCATCCGTCCAGTGAACTAATAACAGTTTGACTTTGTGTTTCTACTAGACTGAGAGGAATAGATTCAAACTGTGCCGAGTGCAGGGACTTTGGTTCATGACTGTCTCCAGCTTGGTGAATGCCAGGCACAGAATAAATATCTGTTGGATGAATGAATGAAAGGATAAATTCAACTACAAAAAAAAACTGTATTCAAAGTATGTCCACACAAGTGTGATTAGAACCAAAACTGGACATTACACATCCTTTTGATCAAACGGAAATCTGGAACATTCTCACAAGGGATTAAATATCTTAAGAAAAATGTTATTAATTTTTGAATCGTTTTGGGGTACTCCAATTTCGCTTTTTCCTCACATGGCACAGTAAAGGCACTGGAGTTGAAATTGTGAGACCCTTTTCACTTTTACATCTGAATTACAAAATGCCACATCCACCAGCCTCGACCAGAAGCAAGGCAACATTAATATTAATGCTTGGAAGGGCCTGCAGTATGGCAGCAGGATGATTTAAAGAGAATAATCAGGGACTGAATCTTACTAAATAAATCCAAGGTCCAATTTGTTTAGTCTCTCACCCATATTTTTAAAGGAATATTAATATTCATTTTAAAAGGCAAATCAATACAGATTCTGAACTGCTGACTGGGTAGATGTAAAGTGGAAATGTTTCTCTTGTCCCCAGCAGCCTCCTAGCTAATCTCCTTTTTCCCAGTCTGTTGCTACTTTATTCCATATACAGATATGCAGGGATACCCTCAAAATATCACTCAGGAAGCATTTACTAACTTTTTGCCATCACGTGTCTAGTACCACCTGGCTATCGTGGGGACACAGACCACAGAAGGGCCTTTCTTTGTCTTCAAGGGATGTACAGTCCAGATGGGGAGAGGAAGCATCCTCTTAGATCAGGCATCCAAAGAATATCAAGCGTATTCTAAGATAGTATGGTGAAAACTATTTTGAACATGTAATTTCTACCTTTGCAAATCTCCCATGATCCTCTCATGACCTCCTTCCACCCCAGTGTAGACACTCTCATTTTTTATATGTATATAGATATATTATATATATTGAGGATATCTAATTATAAAATATAGAATATTATATACAGTTATATGTCTAATCTCATTTAATCCTCATAACAACCCTGAGCAGTTTATAATATTATGACCATTTTACAGATAAAAGACCTGAGATTTGGTTAAATGACTGTTGCAAGATGCTACATCTAGGAAGTGGCAGAACTGAACTTAGAGTTCAGTTCTGCCTAATTATAAACTTCTATTCTTTCCACCATGCTCTTTCTCCATCAGTCGTCATCTACTTCCTTTGGCGTCACTCTATCATTTCTTGTTATGTCCTAATATCTCTGTTTTACTGAGACCAAGTTGATCTACTTGGCACCTTTGGAACAAATTTTGCTAAACTGTGTTTTCATGTGTTGTCTTGCCCACCCATCGCCGTGAAAAACTTAGAAGGAGTCAGCACAGCAAATAGGTTCAAGGTGTAATACCTGAAAGCAAACTGTCCCATATTCAAATTCTGACATCACCCTTTGATAGGTGTATGACCGTGGACAAATTACTTTACCTATTTGTGTTTTCTTATTTGTAAAATGGAACAATAATAATAGTATCCACTAGTGTCCTTAACTTTATCTTTGATAACATGCTGGTTACTGTATTTTATTTACATTAGTGATTTAGGAAGAGCCATCTAGATGTATAAGTCTTAGGCAGTTACAGCATTGAAGACTCAAAAAAATGGTTTGAGGATAAAAGTTTTAAATGCCAAATTACCTTGCCCGATAGAAGATAAAATGATGATAATTATTTAATGATAGAGACAGAATTAAACTTGTGTGTATTTTAGTACAATCCTTTCATTTAACACATGGGGAAACTGAAGCCCAAAAAATAATTTTAAAAAACAACAACAAACTGTCCAAATTCACATATCTGGTGGAGGATCTCTCATGAGCAGTTTCTGAGACTTTAACTCATTTAGCCCATAGATGTTGTTCCACACTCTCATCACAAAGATCAGGCCCCAAACAGCCCTGGCCCACTCCTTTGCCCCATTTTTAGCCATCTCTCCATTGGCAAAAATGCTGGTACCTTATAAAGCCCAACTGAGCTTTCTGAACTGGGTCTTACGATTTATACTGGCTTTAAATTATTTCAAATTATTTTAATGAAATAAATGTTTTAACCATGAGTGGAAAATCTAGTTTACCTCATTTCGATAAATATGGTCCTGGCACCGTATGCTAGATGTTGGGGATAATAAAGTGGAATGAACATCAGGGTCCCGGCTCTCTTAAGCTAGTACATCAGGTTTTACATCTCACCTGGGGAATTCTCTTTTCTTTAGTTAGGTTACCTTAGTAAGACCAAAACAAACATTTCCTGCTTGAATATCAGCATATTCTTTTGTCTAATCGTAGGGAGAAATAAAGAATGAGAAAAGACTTCAGGAATTTAAGAGTTCCATGTTTCTAGGAGCTCCTTTTGGCACCTTATTTATTTCATAAACTTAAGCTCCCTTCCCAGTCGTTTTCCTTCTCAAATAAAATCTTTGTTTTGAATATTAACCAAGATTGTAAGACTATGTGTCAGTTTCTAGAGGCTATAGAAAACACACACACACACACAATGCTCTCTCTATATAAAGCAGATTATTTATATCTCAGAATATGTTTTCAACAATGAGATATTGCAACATTTGTAGAATTTAGGATCTAGGGCTAGGTCTTTGATGTTCTTCAATGTAGGTACCATAATAATATAATAGTCACTGTCACTAATTTTATTTAGTCTTTACAGATCCCATGCTAAGAACCTTACATACATTATCTTGTGTGATTCTTACACATTAAAATGCATTATTATCCCAATTTTACAGATGAGACAATTGAGGTCGAGGCCATATAAACCTTCCCAAAGCTATGTGGTTTCTACACGGTAGAACTGGAATTTACACCCAGGTCAGTCTGACCAGGATATATGCATCTTTCTAGTCCCCAGGACCTTTTTTGCACAAAGTAGGTCTTCAGTAAGTCCTTACTGAACCACTGAATGCTGAAACAGTAGAAGAGCAACAAAAATGCTCTACTGTGAAATAAACTAGAAAAGCTTAGCAACCAGACTTTGAAACAGAATCCCTTGCGATCAGGTCCATATAGATTTGTGAAACACCCTGAAACAGCTTTGCAGAAACCGCCCAAACGTGCAGCAGTGAATTCTGAAGGGGTTATGAGCACATTTTTATTGCTACAGAAAAGAAAATAGAATTTTTAGTCATAATTCATCTAATAATGCAAGCCAAGTTTTGCTCTACTGAGATTTCAGGGGAAAAAAGAATTAAAAAAGTATCACAGATAACCCCTGTACAAAACTTCCAGGCTTGGACCCAAATGAAATGCCATTGTTTAATAAGGGGAACTAGGATACCAAATGCTATTAGACTCCATGTATAGTTCTCCCAAGCCAGCTCATGCTTTCAGAGGACATCTGGCTCAACAGTCTTAGTACCCCCATCACCATCACTAGCTTAACATGGACATGCACACATACACACCATTTTGATATGGAAATTTTCAGTTATATAAAGGAATTCATTGTTGGTCCTATACTTGTGCTTTTCAAAGTGTGACCCACAGACCAGCAGTATCAGCATCACCGGCTCTTTATTAGAAATGCAGATGCTCAGGCCTTATCCCAAGTCGAATGAATCAGAATCTGCATTTTAGCACAATCCCCCAGTCATACACACAGACAATCATTTCAACCACTTGATTTTGCTGGTACTCTGCAGCAGTCCAGTTGAATCTGAGACTGAACCAAGGCCCTGCAACCTTCTTCCATGCACTGTGGCAATGCAAGGGCCAAGGAAAGTACCCCCAGGCAATGATGAAGGGGTCACTTTTGATGGGCAAGTCCTCCATTTTGCATCATTAAAACACATCCATTGCATTCTTTAAGATGGTCACCTTTTCTGTGAAAGCATTTCTGATCCACCCTCCCATTCTAAAGACATTTTGCATGTGTATATCTATGTACTAATTTATTCAAGCTATAGTACCACAGTATGTTTACAGAGTTTCTATTGCTTTGTACTTAATCTCCTCATGATTAGCACCTTTCAGAGTCCAGAACATTGTCACCTACCCTTATTTAATCCCAAAAGGGAAGGGAGGGGATCTGAAGGAAAGTAAGTATTGAAAGGGAATTTAGAACCAAATCTACTTTGGCCTTCATTTCTTGGGTTTTGGTTTTAGATTTCCTAAAGAAAAACTATTCTTGGCTTTCCCATAATTACATGAGGATTCTTAACCTTTGTTCCTGATGGAAAATCAAACTGTATGAAGGAGAGTCATGTTTAAAAATGGAAAAGAAGCACCGCTCTACTCCACTGAGCGCGGGCTGGTCCAGCAGATTTGCAATCATTCCCCATATCAGGGCTTGAGACTGGTTTGTGGACACAGCCACAGCTGTGCAAATTGTGGAGTGGCGACCAGGGGACAGAGAGCTCTGTGCTTGTCTCCCATGGCTTTTGTTTCATTTAGGTCCCCTGCCCCAGGAGCTTCACTTTGCAAGGCTGAGGGGAGGGATAAGACATTCAAAGTGTACTTCACTCAGAACCACAGCATTTCTCCTCACTTTTAGGGCACAACTGAAATAGGGTTTTAATGTGAAGTTTGCCTTAGGCCAGCAGACTGTTCCCAAATATCGAAAGCATCAGTTTGCCTTCTGTACATTGATGTGGTTATAACATTGTATACAATTGCAAGGGAACTCATATCCTGTCCACATCTGCCCTTCTCCTCTCTCTCCTGTTCCTCCCTTTTTTTCTGTTTATATCATCTGGCGCTGCAACACATACCTTGCTGCATGCAGCCCATGCCAATCAGACATGTTTATGATGAGTGGTGAGTGTGGGTGGGAAGAGGGAAACATTTCTATGCTAGACTCAGTGGGCTCAGAGCATATGTTGATTTTTCTCTTTCTTAAAAAAAAATTCCCTTTAAAATTTGGGGTGAAAGGTAAGCACATTGCAGACTGGATTTATTTACTCAGATGCTATGCTTGATAATTCTCATCTTTAAATCATCTTGTAGCTGCACTTCCAGCCTTTCTGGACATCAATATTAATGTTCCCAGCTCCTGGCAGTAGCTGGTAGAGGTGGCATTTCATAATTCAGATGTAAAAATTAAAAGCCGAGTGCTAGAGGGGGTACACAGTAGCAGAATACATCCATCCAATAATTACTGAAAGCCCTTCAGAAAACCAGCCTTTCCCAGCTCTCCCATAGCAAGGAAATGCAACATTAACAGCTAAATAATGGTGGCCGAGAAATTCACTCTCCCTCCTTCCTTGAAAAAAAAAAAAAAAAAACTATAAAGGGCACAGGATGGTTCCAGAAATATTTTCACTTTGAAGATCTTCAATCAGCACCCAAGGGGAAAGGGCGTTGGCAAATCCCACCTGAGACAATGCTTCACCAACAGGTGCATGAGAGTCAATGGTCCTCTAGTCAGCAGAGAGCTGACATCACCAGGTATCCCATCAATGTGCCCCTCATGATTATTGGTAGAGAACTCCACGGACAGAGGTCTCACGATGCCACTTATTCATTAGTCATCGGTGCCATGGCCTTATTTCCCTTTTTGTCAAAAAACTGTTCCCTTCATGTCTTTATGTTGTAGGGAACCTAGGTTCTCAGTTCTCTGCAGAGAGAAAGGCTGGCTCATCATTATTCTCTTCATATTTTTCTCTTCTTTCGAAAACAAGTAGGTCCCCACATATGAAAAGATGTATGTACTTGGAAAGAGCTTAAGAATGATCATAACTAATTATAAATTAAAATGAATGCTTACTAAAACAAAGTAATTAAAACAGACACTTCACCATAAACTCATCATGAGACGTCCATCCAAGCAAAGAAAGAAAACTAGTCTTACTTTATCATCATGTCTTACTAGAGCCATCCCCTTCCACCAACTGCTGATGCTATTTTAGAGTTGGAACAAATAAAATGAAAAGAAAGCAGAAAAAGGGATAAAGTCTCCATCAACTCCCTCATCTCTCCCAGTGGTTCTTGTTTCTTTGTTTGGGGAGGTTTTGTTATTTTTTATTTTGTTTTTAATATCTAGCTCTTTTAGTAAAGAAGAGAATGTGGCCTCTTGTCAATTCTGGCCAAGGTTCTACATTCTTGGCCACTTCTTTTCATGATTTAAAATAGTCTACTTCAAAAACAGAGCTGCTTTCTATAGAAAGTCTGAGCCAATGTCTACATCCAAATAATTATTAGAGAACTGATTTGTGAGGAATTTCATAGTTACTTATAAACCTCTATTTCAAATGAGGCTGCTTTTTCTAAAAAGGATATATGCCATGACAGGTGTTTTCACAATGTTGCTGTTGTTTTTCCATGTATCCTAAAATAGGTAAGTGCCTCTTGCTTGAGATTCACTTCATCCTGGTAATTTCTGTCCTCCTCATTGCTAAAGTGATTTTTCTAAAGAAGAAAGGCATGCATTGCTTCTTAAAAGAGTTTCTTTTTCCTCTGTCTTCTGTCTTATTATTTTCTCTAAGATATGCTGAAAACGCATTTTTATTCCCTATGACTCCAGGCCCGTAAGCAGCTTGTTTGTTAGGCCCTACTGGGGACAGAGTACAGACTAATTTTCATAAGTTGCAACAATTCCAAAGCATGAAAAAAACAATAATTTTTTTTTAAGATCAAAATAGGCTGCCCATTAGCCCGTTGTAAACCTGTATGCAGAATGTCTTTACATTTTAGTTGCTTTATTTCTAGCATAGCCAGTCTCTCAGTTAAAGGAACACTTTCTAACCTGTTTCTTCAGCCTATCAGGAATGAGAAGCCAGGGACCAGAAGCTATAATCTCTACAGGCTGTGTTCTGCTAACCAAAGTCAGGCAAGGAGGCCAATTCCATAAAGCACTACAAATATTTGTGTGGTTCAAAGGGGCAAGGAGATGTCCCTGGCTAGGAGGAAATCTATAAACAAGACAGACAAGAGATTTTACAAAGCTTAGCAAAACAAAATGGGGGATGGGTGGGGGAAAAGGGAGACAAGGAAGGTTTGAGTTCAAACTTGGATTTAGATTTTATATGAGGACAGCTCAATACAGCTGCAGAGATGAAGCCCTGTTATTTTTTTTGCAAAGGCCAAAAAAAAAAAAACTGCCAGACTTCCAACACTCTGCAAGATGCTCCTGCCTCATCTCGGATTCTGTCTCCTCCCACCACTCACACTGGCCTATTTGCTGTAGCTTCACACTCCTCGGGCACCACAGCAGATGGCTCACCACCCACGTACTCTTCAGGATGTGAAGGCAGAGGAGAGACATCTTGGTGTCTCTTGCAGTGGGGAAGAGGAAGAAAAAATAACAAGGCCATGCTTACTGGGATTATCTTGTCCACTCGTACGATTTCCTTCCTTCCTTGGATGGCTTTGTGAGTGTGATACTTTTAAATCACGTGAAAGGCACCATTCTCATTATTTGATGAGCTCGACAAACTCTGCCCCAATTTCAGGGTATTAAGTATCAACAGGGAGTCTGAAAGGCCGTGTCTAGCATTGCTTGGCTCCAGTGGGCATATTTTCCTTCCTCAATGATATAAGGCTGTGGGAATGTATTAGTTTCCTGCGTTCACTTGTTTAAATGAAGTCCCCTGCCCTTCCATGCAGGCATCAAGGAGCACAGCAGGCAGCTGCCACTTTAGGGATCACTTCAGCATTGCTGCCGTCTCTTTCCGGCAGGCATTTCTTCCCCCAGCCTCCCAGAAGTGCACTCCACCGCCATCCTGGTCCTGCTGCAACAGTAGTTAATGAGTTTTCTGTGTTTCAGTAAAATTTGGGGGCAGTTTCATCATCCATGGAAACAGTGGGGAGACTGGCAAAAACATGCCATCATTTTCTTGCATGTGAAGGGATTAAATGGAAGTGAACCCAGTGGTACAGCAGGGTTTTCAAAATAATGGGCACCATGTCTTTCGTCAAACAGTCTAATTTGAGGGTCCACAGAAAAGTGTATCAGAATTTGCATTAAAATCCAGTAGAAATGGTTCTAGAAAAAGAGAGTGTAATGGTAGAGAGAGAAAAGGTAAGCAGCTGACTTATCAAGATCTTCCCCCACAGTTGGGATCACCTAGAATACATTTTTATTGTAATAAAGGATCAGATGTGCTCTTGAGCTGATAGGGGTTTACTTTCACTGTTGTTTGGCATACTTATAATTCCAAGCATGGCTCAAGTCAAAACAGAACACTGTGAATTCTCCACAAATCATGCTTTGACTCAACAGGGAGGCTGTAGAGCACAGGGTTCTAGAGCCAAGAAGACCTGACCTCATATCCCAGCCTCGACATTTACAAACTTGGTGACTTTGGACACTTTACTTAACTTTTCTTAGTTTGTTTTCTCTTCTGTAAATGGGAATAATGATTGCAATTCCTGTCAAGATTATTGTGAGGATTAGGTGATATAAAGTCTAATAGGCCACTGCATGGTTCTTTGACATTTAGGAACTGTTCAATAAATAGTAGTTTAAATTAGCTAGAGGACATCTCATATTTTCCAGCCAACGTTCCTAAAAGCTATAGCTAAAATCTGCCTTAAACCCTATTATTTTCTTTCAACGTTGAACAAATAATGAAGGGGTGGAAAACCATGTCAATTATAATTTTATTATAAAGATATTTATTCACTATTGAACTTGATTCTTGATGTTTTTCATCATAGAACAAGGGGTCTGACCTCAACCAACCACCCAACAAATCTGTACAGAGAACTTCCTGTTTATAAGACAAATGGATAGGATCCCTTCTCCTGTGTGTGTGCCCATTCCAAGTGTCAGAAACATTACATAAAAAATAGGACCTACATCCTAAAATTCTCCATGTGACCCAGACTGCAGCTATCTGGGAGCAGCCATCTCACTTCGATTCCTAATATCTCCAGAAAAAAAGGTTTTTTTCATAAAATAAACCTCAGAAATATCATATATTTAACTTATGCTGGTGAAATACACATACATTTATATAATTCAAATGATAAAGGTCATGATGCAGCAAATCCTACACAATACTTTCCAACTGTTCACTGTAGTAGGAAAAACTTTGCAAAAGGATAAAATTATTAATGCAGCAGTTTTTACACGGGGCTTTCCAAGAGCGCTCAGATTTCAGTAGAGGCAATTTGGGAGTTAGAATTGAACATGGTGGGGCCTGGGTCCCTCATCCCCACTTCATTCAAAGCAGCTCCTCTTCTTTTATCTGTTTTATATCCTAGATTCTGAATAAACTGTCTAAAAGGGGGGCATTCTGCTGCAAAAACTCAATCACACAAATAAATAGTTTGAAAACCACAGCATTAAGAAGGTTCAGTCTGGTGACTTTTTTCTTTAACATCTCCAAAGCGTACCTGTCACACAAAATTTATACCTATATATAGCAGCTTAATGTTTCAGCATTGTGTCAAGGACTACCCCAAAGTTAATGCTAAATCCTATCCACTCTGTAGCATAGATTTCTCCACCTTCTCTGCCCGAGGAACCTTATTTATGTATTTTGAATAGGGGCAAAGAATTGATCTCTTACAGAAACATGCACTGTGCTTTAAATCAAATCACTAACCGCGTGTGTGTGTGTGTGTGTGTGTGTGTGTGTGTGTGTTTATAGGACTGGGGGAGACAGGATAAAATACGGGTATAAAAACTTACATGTAGGGGGCTTCCGGCAAGATGGCGGAAGAGTAAGACACGGAGATCACCTTCCTCCCCACAGATACACCAGAAATACATCTACACGTGGAACAACTCCTACAGAACACCTACCGAACGCTGGCAGAAGACCTCAGACCTCCCAAAAGGCAAGAAACCCCCCACGTACCTGGAGGGGATTAAGAGCGCTGCCTAGGGCTTCCCTGGTGGTGCAGTGGTTGGGAGTCCGCCTGCCGATGCAGGGGACACGGGTTCGTGCTCTGGTCCAGGAGGATCCCACGTGCCGCGGAGCGGCTGGGCCCGTGAGCCATGGCCGCTGAGCCTGCGCGTCCGGAGCCTGTGCTCCGCAACGGGAGAGGCCACAACAGTGAGAGGCCCGCGTACCACAAAAAAAAAAAAAAAAAAAAGAACGCTGCTTAAAGGAGCCCCCAGAGATGGGTGCGAGCTGCGGCTAAAACCGCGGACCCCAGAGACAGGCATAAGACGCTAAGGCTGCTGCTGCCGCCACCAAGAAGCCTGTGTGCGAGCACAGGTCACTATCCACACCTCCCTTCCGGGGAGCCGGTGCAGCCCGCCACTGCCAGGGTCCCGGGATCCACGGACAACTCCCCCGGAAGAACGCACGGCGCGCCTCAGGCTGCTGCAACGTCACGCCGGCCTCTGCCGCCGCAGGCCCGCTCCGCACTCCGTGCCCCTCCCTCCCCCCGGCCTGAGTGAGCCGGCGGCCCCGAATCAGCGGCTCCTTTAACCCCGTCCTGTCTGAGCGGAAAAACAGACGCCCTCCAGCGACCTACACGCAGAGGCGGGGCCATATCCAAAGCTGAGCCCCGGGAGCTGTGAGAACAAAGAGAAAGGGAAATCTCTCCCAGCAGCCTCAGAAGCAGCGGATTAAAGCTCCACAATCAACTTGATGAACCCTGCATCTGTGGAATACATGAATAGAAAACGAATCATCCCAAATTAAGGAGGTGGACTCTGAGAGCAAGATTTATGATTTTTTTCCCCTTTTCCTCTTTTTGTGTGTATGTGTATGCTTCTGTGTGAGATTTTGTCTGTATAGCTTTGCTTCCACCATTTGTCCTAGGGTTCTATCCGTCCGTTTTTTGTTTGTTTTAAAAATTTTTTCGTAATAATTATTTTTTATTTTAATAACTTTATTTTGTTTTAACTTACTTTATTTTATTTTGCTTTATCTTTCTTTCTTCCTTCCTTCCCTCCTTTCTTCCTTCCTTCCTCCCTTCCTCCCTCTCTCCCTCCCTCCTTTCTTTCTCTTTCTTTCTTTCTACTTCTACTCATTCTTTCTTTCTACTTTTTCTCCCTTTTATTCTGAGCTGTGTGGATGAAAGGCTCTTGGTGCTGCATCCAGGAGTCAGTGCTGTGCCTCTGAGGTGGGAGAGCCAACTTCAGGACACTGGTCCACAAGAGACCTCCCAGCTCCACATAATATCAAACGGCAAAAATCTCCCAGAGATCTCCATCTCAACACCAGCAGCCAGCTTCACTCAATAACCAGCAACCTACAGTGCTGGACACCCTATGCCAAACAACTGGACAAGAACACAACACCAACCATTAGCAGAGAGGCTGCCTAAAATCATAATAAGTCCACAGACACCCCAAAACACACCACCAGATGTGGACTTGCCCACCAGAAAGACAAAATCCGGCCTCATCCACCAGAACACGGGCACTAGTCCCCTCCACCAGGAAGCCTACACAACCTACTGAAACAACCTTAGCCACTGGAGACAGACACCAAAAACAACGGGAACTACGAACCTGCAGCCTGCAAAAAAAGAGACCCCAAACAGTAAGATAAGCAAAAGGAGAATACAGAAAAACACACAGCAGTATTAGGAGCAAGATAAAAACGCACCGGACCTAACAAATGAAGAGGAAATAGGCAGTCTACCTGAAAAAGAATTCAGAATAATGATAGTAAAGATGATCCAAAATCTTGGAAATAGAATAGACAAAATGCAAGAAACACTTAACAAGGACCTAGAAGAACTAAAGATGAAACGAGCAACGATGAACAACACAATAAATGAAATTAAAAATACTCTAGATGGGATCAATAGCAGAATAACTGAGGCAGAAGAATGGATAAGGGACCTGGGAGATAAAATAGTGGAAATAACTACTGCAGAGCAGAATAAAGAAAAAAGAATGAAAAGAACTGGGGACAGTCTCAGAGACCTCTGGGACAACAATAAATGCACCAATATTCGAATTATAGGAGTTCCAGAAGAAGAAGAGAAAAAGAAAGGGACTGAGAAAATATTTGAAGAGACTATAGTTGAAAACTTCCCTAATATGGGAAAGGAAATAGTTAATCAAGTCCAGGAAGCACAGAGAGTCCCATACAGGACAAATCCACGGAGAAATACGCCAAGACACATATTAATCAAACTGTCAAAAATTAAATACAAAGAAAACATATTAAAAGCAGCAAGGGAAAAACAACAAATAACACACAAGGGAATCCCCATAAGGTAAACTGCTGAACTTGCAGCAGAAACTCTGCAAGCCAGAAGGAACTGGCAGGACATATTTAAAGTGATGAAGGAGAAACCTGCAACCAAGATTACTCTACCCAGCAAGGATCCCATTCAGATTTGATGGAGAAATGACAAATTTACAGACAATCAAAAGCTGAGAGAGTTCAGCACCACCAAACCAGCTCTACAACAAATGCTAAAGGATCTTCTCTAGGCAAGGAACACAAGAGAAGTAAAAGACCTACAATAACGAACCTAAAACAATTCAGAAAATGGGAATAGGAACATACATATTGATAATTACTTTAAATGTAAAAGGACTAAATGCTCCCACCAAAAGACACAGATTGGCTGAATGGATACAAAAACAAGACCCATATATATGCTGTCTAAAAGAGACCCACTTCAGACCTAGAGACACATACAGACTGAAAGTAAGGGGATGGAAAAAGATATTCCAGGCAAATGGAAACCAAAAGAAAGCTGGGGTAGCAATTCTCATATCAGACAAAATAGACTTTAAAATAAAGACTATTAGAAGAGACAAAGAGGACACTACCTAATGATCAAGGGATCGATCCAAGAAGAAGATATAACAATTGTAAATATTTATGCACCCAACATAGGAGCACCTCGATACCTAAGGCAAATACGAACAGCTATAAAATGGGAAATCGACAGTAACACATTCATAGTAGGGGACTTTAACACCCCACTTTCACCAATGGACAGATCATCCAAAATGAAAATAAATAAGGAAACACAAGCTTTAAACGATGCATTAAACAAGATGGACTTAATTGATATTTATAGGACATTCCATCCAAAAACAACAGAATACACATTTTTCTCAAGTGTTCATGGAACATTCTCCAGGATAGATCATATATTGGGTCACAAATCAAGCCTGGTAAATTTAAGAAAATTGAAATTTTATCAAGTCTGACCACAACGCTATGAGACTACATATCAATTACAGGAAAAGATCTGTAAAAAATACAAACACATGGAGGCTAAACAATACACTACTTAATAACGAAGCGATCACTGAAGAAATCAAAGAGGAAATCAAAAAATACCTAGAAACAAATGACAATGGAGACACGATGACCCAAAACCTATGGGATGCAGCAAAAGCAGTTCTAAGAGGGAAGTTTATAGCAATACAATACTACTTAAGAAACAGGAATCATCTCGAATAAACAAACTAACCTTGCACCTAAAGCAATCAGAGAAAGAAGAACAAAAAAAACCCCGAAGTTAGCAGAAGGAAAGAAATCATGAAAATCAGATCAGAAATAAATGAAAAAGAAATGAAGGAAACGATAGCAAAGATCAATAAAACTAAAAGCTGGTTCTTTGAGAAGATAAACAAAATTGATAAACCATTAGCCAGACTCATCAAGGAAAAAAGGGAGAAGACTCAAATCAATAGAATTAGAAATGAAAAAGGAGAAGTAACAACTGACACTACAGAAATACAAAAATCATGAGAGATTACTATAAGCAACTCTATGCCAATAAAATGGACAACCTGGAAGAAATGGACAAATTCTTAGAAATGCACAACCTGCCAAGACTGAATCAGGAAGAAATAGAAAATATGAACAGACCAATCACAAGCACTGAAATTGAAACTGTGATTAAAAATCTTCCAACAAACAAAAGTCCAGGGCCAGATGGCTTCACAGGCGAATTCTATCAAACATTTAGAGAAGAGCTAACACCTATCCTTCTCAAACTCTTCCAAAATATAGCAGTGGGAGGAACATTCCCAAACTCATTCTATGAGGCCACCATCACCTTGACACCAAAACCAGTCAAGGATGTCACAAAGAAAGAAAACTACAGGCCAATATCACTGATGAACATAGATGCAAAAATCCTCAACAAAATACTAGCAAACAGAATACAACAGCACATTAAAAGGATCATACACCATGATCAAGTGGGGTTTATTCCAGGACTGCAAGGATTCTTTAATATATGCAAATCAATCAATGTGATACACCATATTAACAAATTGAAGGTGAAAAACCATATGATCATCTCGATAGATGCAGAGAAAGCTTTTGACAAAATTCAACACCCATTTATGATAAAAACCCTGCAGAAAGTAGGCATAGAGGGAACTTTCCTCAACATAATAAAGGCCATATATGTCAAACCCACAGCCAACATTGTCCTCAACAGTGAAAAACTGAAAGCATTTCCACTAAGATCAGGAACAAGACAAGGTTGCCCACTATTGGGCACTATCTCACCACTATTATTTAACGTACTTTTGGAAGTTTTAGCCACAGCAATCAGAGAAGAAAAGGAAATAAAAGGAATCCAAATTGGAAAAGAAGAAGTAAAGCTGTCACTGTTTGCAGATGACATGATACTATACATAGAGAATCCTATAGATGCTACCAGAAAACTACTAGAGTTAATCAGTGAATTTGGTAAAGTAGCAGGATACAAAATGAATGCACAGAAATCTCTTGCATTCCTATACACTAATGATGAAAAATCTGAAAGTGAAGTCACGAAAACACTCCCATTTACCATTGCAACAAAAAGAATAAAATATCTAGGAATAAACCTACCTAAGGAGACAAAAGACCTGTATGCAGAAAATTATAAGACACTAATGAAAGAAATTAAACATGATACAATAAATGGAGAGACATACCATGTTCTTGGATTGGAAGAATCAACATTGTGAAAATGACTCTACTACCCAAAGCAATCTACAGATTCAATGCAAGTCCTATCAAACTACCACTGGCATTTTTCTCAGAACTAGAACAAAAAAAATCACAATTTGTATGGAAACACAAAAGACCCCGAATAGCCAAAGCAATCTTGAGAACGAGAAACAGAGCTGGAGGAATCAGGCTCCCTGAATTCAGATTATACTACAAAGCTACAGTAATCAAGACAGTATGGTACTGGCACAAAAACAGAAAAATAGATCCATGGAACAGGATAGAAGCCCCAGAGATAAACCCACACACATATGCTCAGCTTATCTTTGATAAAGGAGGGAGGAATGTACAGTGGAGAAAGGACAGCCTCTTCAATAAGTGGTGCTGAGAAAACTGGACAGGTACATGTCAAAGTATGAGATTAGATCATTCCCTAATACCATACACAAAAATAAGCTCAAAATGCTTTAAATACCTAAATGTAAGGCCAGAAACCATCAAACTCTTAGAGGAAAACATAGGCAGAACACTCTATGACATAAATCACAGCAAGATCCTTTTTGACCCACTTCCTAGAGAAATGGAAATAAAATCAAAAATAAACAAATGGGACCTAATGAAACTTCAAAGCTTTTGCACAGCAAAGGAAACCATATACAAGACCAAAAGACAACCCTCAGAATGGGAGAAAATAATTGCAAATGAAGCAACTGACAAAGGATTAATCTCCAAAATTTATAAGCAGCTCATGCAGCTCAATAACAAAAAAACAAATAACCCAATCCAAAAATGGGCAGAAGACCTAAATAGACATTTCTCTAAAGAAGATATACAGACTGCCAACAAACAGATGAAAGAATGCTCAACATCATTAATCATTAGAGAAATGCAAATCAAAACTACAATGAGATATCATCTCACACCAGTCAGAATGGCCATCATCAAAAAATCTAGAAACAATGAATGCTGGAGAGGGTGTGGAGAAAAGGGAACACTCTTGCACTGCTGGTGGGAACGTGAATTGGTACAGCCACTATGGAGAACAGTATGGAGGTTCCTTAAAAAACAACAAATAGAACTACCATATGATCTAGCAATCCCACTACTGGGCATATACCCTGAGAAAACCATAATTCGAAAGGAGTCATGCACCAAAATATTCATTGCAGCTCTATTTACAATAGCCAGGACATGGAAGCAACCTAAGTGTCCATCAACAGATGAATGGATAAAGAAGATGTGGCACATATATACAATGGAATATTACTCAGCCATTAAAAGAAACGAAATTGAGCTATTTGTAATGAGGTGGATGGACCTAGAGTCTGTCATACAGAGTGAAGTAAGTCAGAAAGAGAAAGACAAATATCGTATGCTAACACATATATATGGAATTTAAGGGGAAAAAAATGTCATGAAGAACCTAGGTATAAGACAGGAATAAATACACAGACCTACTAGAGAACGGACTTGAGGATATGGGGAGGGGGAATGGTGAGCTGGGACAAAGTGAGAGAGAGGCATGGATATATATATACACTACCAAACGTAAGGCAGATAGCTAGTGGGAAGCAGCCGCATAGCACAGGGAGATCAGCTCGGCGCTTTGTGACCGCCTGGAGGGGTGGGATAGGGAGGGAGATGCAAGAGGGAAGAGATATGGGAACATATGTATATGTGTAGCTGATTCACTTTGTTATAAAGCAGAAACTAACACAGCATTGTAAAGCAATTATACTCCAATAAATATGTAAAAAAAAACCCTTACATGTAAAATAATTACATGTCTTTTAGAAACTGGGGATTTTTTGCTTTAATTTTCTTTTAGCTTAATTCAAACTTCTTATCATTCCTTTTAAATGTCAACTTTCCCAGATGCTGTTGTGAAGATCCAAGTACAAGTTCTTCTTCATTATCTCTCTCTATGCTTCAAGAATTCATTCACTCACTCATCCATCCATTCAACAAACCTTGCTAAATTTCAACCATATTCCAGAGACTGTGGAATGGTGAAATGAAGAGTCCTGCGATAATCTAAAAAGGTGTGATGGGCTCACACTTACATGGAATCAGCACGCAGAAATAGAATGAGCACAGGCTGTGGGGTCAGACCAGCCATGGTGTGAGTCCCACTTCAACAGTTATAAAGTCTGTGAACTTGAGTAAGTAACTTATTCTCACTGAATTTCAGTTTCCTCATCTGTGAAACAAGGCTTCCTAATGTCATCCTCGTACAATGCGGATTAAATGTGCAAATACATGTTTTGACACTAGCCCCTATCTAGTACAAGATGATTACCCAATAACTAGGAAGAATTATTTTTCTTTGAAAGGCAGCTTAAGGCCACAAGCCACAGATTGTGTAAGTTCGTGGATGGAGTACCCAGGTGGCAGTGCCTTAGCAAAACATGTTTTTGGCAAAAAGCTCCAAAGCAGTCCCTGTTGCTCTCAACTTCTCAGGGAAAATTGTGCTGTCTCCAAGCATTTACTAAATTAACAGAACCCTAACTTGCTTTAGAGACATACTTACTCAGTATAAATTGGCCTTTATTTTGGAAGCAAACGTCATGTGAACCCAGGTGTAAAACAGAAAGGGTTCCAAAATACTCTACAAACATGCTTTCTAAAAACGATAATATGAAAGATTAATGTGAATTGATACTTTTCTCAATACAAGAGCAATTCCCTGGGAATGACTTAGGAGACTTAAGCCAGCAGCAGCAGGATAACAGCTAACACACTGAAGCAATAATAACTAAATGGTATCCTGAGTTATTAATGCAATTTCTAAAAGAGCCTAGCTCGTTATGAGGATATGGTGATCAAACAAAGCAAATTTGCCCCCATAATACTTTGCACATTCTGCATATTTTTAATGCTTGAGGCTTAAAAAGCTGGGAATGCAAGCATTTGGCTTAGTTTGGGACTTTTCTTGTGTATTAGTTTTCTATTGCTGCTGTAACAAATTATCCCAAACTTGGTGCCTTAAAACAACACACATTTATTTTCTTGGAACTCCGTAAGTTACAAGTCTAATACGGGTCTCACTGGGCTAAAATCAAGTTCTTAGTAGGGCTGCATTCCTTTATGGAAACTCTAGGGGGTAACCTGTTTCCTTGCGTTTTCCAACTTCTAGGTGTAAGCCTCATTCCTTGGCTCCTGGCTCCCTTGCTGCATCTACAAAGCCAGCAATGTTGCATATTTCTGATGCTTATGTCTCTCTCCATCTTCTGACTACAACCAGGAAATGTTCCCTCTTTTAGGGATTCTTGTGATTAGATTGGGCCCACCTGTACGATCCAGGATAATCACTCCAGCTAAAGATTTTGAACCTTAGTCATATCTGCAAAGTCTTTTATGCCATGTAAGGTAAAATACTCACTAATTATGGGGCTTAGGACACAGACATATTTAGAGGGTCATTATTCTACCTACCACATATGGTAATGGGGAGAGTGAGCTATTATAGATACTGTTAAAAGACATATGGCTGCAGGTCTTCTGAATGATCCATTGCATACAGCCATTAAGGAAGACATGGACATTCCAGAAAGCTCTCCTGCTCTGTATTTTCTGTTAAACTTTTCTTCCATCTGTAAAATGAACCAGTTGGACTAAATGATGACTAGCTATCCTTCCAGTTTAAAAGGCTGGGATGCCTTCTATATGGACTAAACTTTATGTACTCCTCTTGGACAAATTTGGATGATTCAAATTTCAAGGCAAATATAAAGAATCAGAAAGGGTGAAAAAAGAAAAGTACAGAAAAGGTACTATCTAGACCACATGGATTACCCCATCCTGTGGTCTGTGCACTTGCCAGTCCCCACATGTAGTACTATGTTCCCTGTGGCCCAGTGGCTTTTGAAAGGAGTGAACCACACACTGAAGTGAATCTACAGGACAGTAATCAGGAATGTGAGGGGTCTTCCCAGTTTGAAATATAGTGCAAGGAGCAACAAAACTTACTTTGTTGAACAGAAAATTGGAGAATGGGATGGGAGGGGGATATGATAACGGTCTTTAAATATTTGTCCTTATTGAAGAAAAGCAAATCTTATTCTGTGTAGCTCTAGAGAGCCAAGGGTAGATTAATGAACAGAAGGCACAGGAAGGTTCAATATGAAAGGAAACTTTCCAAGAGTAAGACCTGGAGGAAAATGGAAGCAGCTGCTGGTGAGGCAGTTAATTCTGTATGATTAGACTGTGTGACCATGAGCTAGAGATGCTGGGGAGGCAATTCCTCCATTGGTGGAGGCTTTATGTGGTAGTCTTAAAGATTCCCCCTACCACCAAACCTCTAGAAATGTTATGAATCTGATTAATATAAAAAATAAATTAAGAAGACAATTATACAGAATGTATGATTTAGATTACACCCAAAGAAGAATTTCCATTAAGCAAGAGTGGAAAGATTTGAGGATACACAAGCAAAGAAAGTTTCTGAATACTTTTTTAAAAGAGTTGACATTGCATTATTCTTAGGATTAAGAGGTAGACGAGAGCTATGACTTTGAAACTGCATCAGTGGGGTCCTTGGGTCCTCCTGAGTGAGTCAGTTGCTGCAAGGTATGGGAAGATGAAGGGGAAGAGAGCGGAGATAAAGGGGAGGCATACCATTGCCAACATCCTGCTCTCAACCACAGAAGCTCCACTTTAGGGCTCCTCGTAAAGTTTCCTTTAAAAATAAAGCTCAAATGCTTTTTTAAATAGGTAACTACTAGTCTAGCAGAATATTCAGACACAAAAGTGGAGGATTTGAAATGAAATAAATCTAAAATCCTTCTTCCCACAGTTTTGAGATTTATTTATGAGATTGGTAGTTATTCCACTTGTGTAAATTTCTACATTTCTTCATGTTTTGATATTCCGCCATTGGGACAGTTTGTGGTGTGGCCTCATGAAGATGGACTGAGTGAATTTTTAACATCTAAACAATGATCATACTGTATTTCAAGAAATTCTACAGACACGCCTGTGGAACCCTGAGTGTTCACACAACTGAGATAAAAATCTGCTGCCCCAGAATTACTGACTTTGGCTAAATGCATTAGAACATGCCTAAGTGTATGTTAGCCAATAACAACAAACTTCTGCAACTTTTTAAATTAACAACTTCTCAAAAGACAAATGACAAACTAGGGGGAAAATACTTAACACTCATCACAAAAAGCTAATCTCTCTAACAATAAAGGACTCCAAGACATTGACAAGAAAAAGGCTCACAATCCAACAGAAAAATGGGCAAAGGACACATATATAGGTAGTTTTTAAAAAAAGGAAATACAAATCACCGTTAAATACATAAAAAGATGCCTAACTTCACTTTTTAAAACGTCTATTTAACTGGCAAAATCCAAAAGTTTGATAGTAGTACCTTGGTGAGTCTGAGGAAATAGACAACTTCATATATATATATATATATATATATATATATATATTTTTATGATGGTGATGAGGATTTTAGTTTTTCTTTTTTCTTTCTTTCTTTTTTTTCTTTAAGCATCTTGATTGGAGTATAATTACTTTACAATGTTGTGTTAGTTTCTGTTGTATAACAGTGAATCAGCTATACGTATACTTATATCCCCATATCCCTTCCTTCTTGTGTCTCCCTCCCACCCTGCATATTGCACCCCTCTAGATGGTCACAAAGCGCCTAGCTGATCTCCCTGTGCTATGTGGCTGCTTCCCACTAGCTATCTATTTTACATTTGGTAGTATATACATGTCCTTGACACTCTCTCACTTCGTCCCATCTTACCCTTCCCCCTCCCTGTGTCCTAGAATCCATTCTCTACATCTGCATCTTTATTCCTGTCTTGCCCCTAGGTTCTTCAGAACCATTTTTTTTTTTTTTAGATTCCATATATATGTGTTAGCATACGGCATTTGTTTTCCTCTTTCTGACTTATTTCACTCTGTATGACAGACTCTAGGTCCATCCACCTCACTACAAATAACTCAGTTTCGTTTCGTTTTATGGCTGAGTAATATGCAATTGTATATATGTGCCACATCTTCTTTATCCATTCATCTCTTGATGGAAACTTAGGTTGCTTCTAAGTCCTGGCTATTGTAAATGGTAATGCAATGAACACTGTGATACATGACTCTATTGAATTATGGATTTCTCAGGGTATATGGCCAGTAAAGAGACTGCTGGGTTATATGGTAGTTCTATTTTTAGTTTTTTAAGGAACATCCATACTGTTCTCCATAGTGGCTGTATCAATTTACAGTCCTACCAACAGTGCAAGAGGGTTCCCTTTTCTCCACACCCTCTCCAGCATTTATTGTTTGTACATTTTGTGATGATGGTCATTCTTACCGGTGTGAGGTGATACCTCATTGTAGTTTTGATTTGCATTTCTCTAATGATTAGTGATGTTGAGCATCCTTTCATGTGTTTGTTGGCAATCTGTATATCTTCTTTGGAGAAATATCTATTTAGGTCTTCTACCCATTTTTGGATTGGGTTGTTTGTTTTTTTGATATTGAGCTGCATGAGCTGCTTGTATATTTTGGAGATTAACACTTTGTCAGCTGCTTTGTTTGCAAATATTTTCTCCCATCCTGAGAGCTGTCTTTTCATCTTGGTTATGGTCTCCGTTGCTGTGCAAAAGCTTTGAGGTTTCATTAGGTCCCATTTGTTTATTTTTGTTTTTATTTCCATTTCTCTAGGAGGAGGGTTAAAAAGGATCTTGCTGTAATTTATGTCATACAGTGTTCTGTCTAGGTTTTCCTCTAAGAGTTTAACAGTGTGTGGCCTTACATATAGGTCTTTAATCCATTTGGAGTTTATTTTTGTGTATGGTGTTAGGGAGTGTTCTAATTTCATTCTTTTACATATAGTAGTCCAGTTTTCCCAGCACCACTTATTGAAGAGGCTGTCTTTTCTCCATTGTATATTCCTGCCTCCTTTATCAAAGATAAGGTGACTATACATGCGTGGATTTATCTCTGGGCTTTCTGTCTTATTCAATTGCTCTATATTACTGTTTTTGTGCCATTACCATACTGTCTTGATTACTGCAGCTTTGTAGTATAGTCTGAAGTCAGGGAGTCTGATTCCTCCAGCTCTGTTTCTCGTTCTCAAGATTGCTTCGGCTATTTGGGGTCTTTTGTGTTTCCACACAAATTCTGAAAATTTTGTCCTAGTTCTGTGAAAAATGCCATTGCTAGTTTGATAGGGATTGCACTGAATCTGTAGATTGCTTTGGGTAGTATAGTCATTTACACAATGCTGATTCTTCCAATCCAAGAACATGGTATATCTCTCCATCTATTTGTTTCATCTTTAATTTATTTCTTCAGTGTCTTATAGTTTTCTGCATATAGGTCTTTTGTCTCCTTAGGTAGGTTTATTCCTAGATATTTTATTCTTTTTGTTGCAATGGTAAATGGGAGAGTTTCCTTAATTTCTCTTTGAGATTTTTCATCATTAGTGTATAGAAATGCAAGAGATTTCTGTGAATTAATTTTGTATCCCGCTACTTTACCAAATTCATTGATTAGCTCTAGTAGTTTTCTGGTGGCATCTTTAGGATTCTCTATGTATAGTATCATGTCATCTGCAAACAGTGACAGCTTTACTTCTTTCTAATTTGGATTCCTTTTATTTCTTTTTCTTCTCTGATTGCTGTGGCTAAAACTTCCAAAAGTACGTTGAATAATAGTGGTGAGAGTGGGCAACCTTGTCCTGCTCCTGATCTTAGAGGAAATGGTTTCAGTTTTTCACCACTGAGAATGATGTTGGCTGTGGGTTTGTCATATATGGCTTTTATTATGTTGAGGTAAGTTCCCTTTATGCCTGCTTTCTGGAGAGTTTTTATCATAAACGGGTGTTGAATTTTGTCAAAAGCTTTTTCTGCATCTAGTGAGATGATCATATGGTTTTTATCCTTCAATTTGTTAATATGGTGTATCACATTGATAGACATCCATATATTTAAGAATCCTTGCATTCCTGGGATAAACCCCACTTGATCATGGTGTATGATCCTTTTAATGTGCCGCTGAATTCTGTTTCCTAGTATTTTGTTGAGGATTTTTGCATCTATGTTCATCAGTGATATTGGCCTGTAGTTTTCTTTTTCTGTAACATCTTTGTCTGGTTTTGGTATCAGGGTGATGGTGGCCTTGTAGAATGAGTTTCAGAGTGTTCCTCCCTCTGCTATATTTTGGAAGAGTTTGAGAAGGATAGGTGCTAGCTCTTCTCTAAATGTTTGATAGAATTCACCTGTGAATCCTTCTGGTCCTGAGCTCTGGTTTGTGGGACAATTTCTATTCACAGTCTCAATTTCACTGCCTGTGATTGGTCTGTTTATATTTTCTATTTTTTCCTGGTTCAGTCTTGGAAGGTTGTGCTTTTCTAAGAATTTGTCCCTTTCTTCCAGTTTGTCCATTTTATTTCAATACAGTTGCTTGTAGTAATCTCTCATGATCCTTTGTATTTCTCCAGTGTCAGCTGTTACTTCTCCTTTTTCATTTCTAAATCTATTGATTTGAGTCTTCTCCCTTTTTTTCTTAATGAGTCTGGCTAATAGTTTATCAAATTTGTTTATCTTCTCAAAGAACCAGGTTTTAGTTTTATTGATCTTTACTATTGTTTCCTTTATTTCTTTTTCATGTATTTCTGATCTGATCTTTATGAGTTCTTTCCTTCTGCTAACTTTGTTTTTTTTTTTTCTTTCTCTAATTGCTTTAGGTGTAATATTAGGTTGTTTATTTGAGATGTTTCTTGTTTCTTGAGGTAGGATTGTATTGCTATAAACTTCCCTCTTAGAACTGCTTTTGCTGCATCCCATAGGTTTGGGGTTGTCGCGTTTTCATTGTCATTTGTTTCTAGGTATTTTTTGATTTCCTCTTTGATTTCTTCATTGATATCTTGGTTATTTAGTTGTGTATTGTTTACCCTCCATGTGTTTGTATTTTTTACAGTTCTTTTCCTGTAATTGATATCTAGTCTCATAGCGCTGAGGTCGGAAAAGACACTTGATATGATTTCAATATTCTTAAATTTGCCAAGGCTTGATTTGTGATCCAAGATATGATCTATCCTGGAGAATGTCCATGAGCACTTGAGAAGAAAGTGTATTCTGTTGTTTTTTGATGAAATGTCCTAAAAATATCAATTAAGTCCATCTTGTTCAATGTGTCATTTAAAGCTTGCTTCCTTATTTATTTTCACTTTGGTTGATCTGTCCATCGGTGAAAGTGGGGTGTTAAAGTCCCCTACTATGACTGTGTTACTGTCAATTTCCCCTTTCATGGCTGCTAGCATTTGCCTTATGTACTGAGGTGCTCCTATGTTGGGTGCATAAATATTTACAATTGTTCCATCTTCTTCTTGGATTGATCGTTTAATCATTAGGTAGTGTCCTTCTTTGTCTCTTGTAATAGTCTTTATTTTAAAGTCTATTTTGCCTGATATGAATATTGCTACTCCAGGTTTCTTTTGATTTCCATTTGCATGGAATATCTTTTTCCATTCTCTCACTTTCAATCTGTATGTTTCCCTAGGTCTGAAGTGTGTTTCTTGTAGACAGTATATATACGGGTCTTGTTTTTGTATCCATTCAGCCAGTCTATGTCTTTTGGTTGGAGCATTTAATCCATTTACATTTAAGGTAATTATTGATATGTATGTTCCTATTACCATTTTCTTAATTGTTTTGGGTTCGTTATTGTAGGTCTTTTCCTTCTCTTGTGTTTCCTGCCTAGAGAAGTTCCTTCAGCATTTGTTGTAACGCTGGTTTGGTGGTGCTGAATTTTCTTAGCTTTTGCTTGTCTGTAAAGGTTTTAATTTCTTCATCGAATGTGAATGAGATCCTGCTGGGTAGAGTAATCTTGGTTGTAGCTTTTTCCCTTTCATCAATTTAAATATGTCCTGCCACTCCCTTGTGGCTTGCAGAGTTTCTGCTGAAAGATCAGCTGTTAACCTTATGGGGATCCCCTTGTATGTTATTTGTTGCTTTTGTCTTTCTGCTTTTAATATATTTTGTTTGTATTTAATTTTTGACAGTTTGGCTGTCAAAACTTAATATGTGTTTTGGCACATTTGGCACATTTCTCCTTGGATTTTTCCTGTATGGGACTCTCTGCACTTCCTGGACTTGATTGACTATTTCCTTTCCCATATTAAGTAAATTTTCAACTATAATCTCTTCAAATAATTTTTCAGTTCCTTTCTTTTTCTCTTCTTCTTCTGGGATCCCTATAATTTGAATGTTGGTGTGTTTAATGTTGTCCCAGAGGTCTCTGAAACTGTTCTCAATTCTTTTCATTCTTTTTTCTTTATTCTGCTCTGCAGTAGTTATTTCCACTATTTTATCTTCCAGGTCATTTATCCATTCTTCTGCCTCAGTTATTCTGCTATTGGTTCCTTCTAGAGAATTTCCAATTTCATTTATTGTGTTGTTCATCATTGTTTGTTTGCTCTTTAGTTCTTCTAGGTCTTTGTTAAACGTTTCTTGTATTTTCTCCATTCTATTTCAAGATTTTGGATCTTCTTTACTCTGAATTCTCATTACTCTAAATTCTTTTTCCTCTTCATTTGTTTTGTCTGATGGGTTTTTACCTTGCTCCTTTATTTGCTGTGTATTTCTCTGTCTTCTCCTTTTGCTTAACTTATTGTGTTTAGGGTCTCCTTTTCGCAGGCTGCATGTTCATAGTTCTCATTGTTTTTGGTGTCTGCCCCCAGTGGGTAAGGTTAGTTCAGTAGGTTGTGTAGGCTTCCCGGTGGAGGGGACTGGTGCCTATGTTCTGGTGCATGAAGCTGGATCTTTTCTTTCTGATGGGCAGTACCATGTCCAGTGATGGGTTTTGGGGTGTCTGTAACCTTATTATGATTTTAGGTAGCCTCTGTGCTAATGGGTAGAGTTGTGTTCATGTCTTTCTATTTGTTTGGCATGGGGTGTCCAGCACTGGAGCTTGCTGGTTGTTGAGTGGAGCTGGGTCTTAGCGTTGAGATGGAGATGTCTGGAGAGCTCTCACCAATTGTTATTACATTGGGCCAGAAGGTCTTTGGTGGTCTAATGTCCTGAACTCGGCTCTCCCACCTCAGAGGCTTAGGCCTGACACCCGGCCAGAGCCCCAAGACCCTGTCAGCCACATAGCTTTGCCACTCAATTTTTCTGGAGGTTGAATAGGTCTTCTTGCAAGTCCAACTGACATGCATTGAAACCTGGTTATTCACGGGTCTTTATTGCCCTTTCTGGTGTCCAAGGTCTTCTGCTAGTGTTCAGCCACTGTTCTGTAAGAATTGTTCCATCTGTAGATGTATTCTTGATGCATTTGTGGAGAAAGATGAACTCCATGTTCTAATCCTCTGACATCTTGAAAAACTCCTCTGTATATTCTTTTTTTTTTTTTTTTTTTTTTTGCGGTACACGGGCCTCTCACTGCTGTGGCCTCTCCCATTGTGGAGCACAGGCTCCAGACGTGCAGGCCCAGCGGCAATGGCTCATGAGCCCAGCCGCTCCGCGGTATGTGGGATCTTCCCAGAACAGGGCACAAACCCACGTCCCCTGCATCAGCAGGCGGACTCTCAACCACTGAGCCACCAGGGAAACCCCTCCATATATTCTTATATGCAGTTCCATTTAGGGCTACGTGATAATTTTTATCAAAATTATAAATGAGCATACTCTTTGACACATCAATCCTAATTCAGAGGATTTACCCTGCAGATATAGTGCATATAAAAAAATTATGTATGAAATTATTCATTACACTGTTGTTTATAATAACTCAAAAATTGTAAATAATCTAAATAAATTGACTGTACAAATAATGGAAATCCATATAGTGAGAGAATATGTAGCTGCAAAGATGAATGCAGTCGCTTTGTATGCACTGAGCTTCGTGATCTAGATCTGTAGAAAAACTTTCATATCAAAAAACAGTAAGATGCAGAACACTGCACAGAATAGCAGAATATTTGCCCTTTTATGTAAAATGTATCCAATGATATATATTCATATTTGTTTTTATATACATCAAGAATATTTGAAAGTATACTTACACATACTAATAAAATGTTTTTTTGTGACTGGGTAGAGAAAACGGGGCAGATGAGACCAGGGAGGAAGAGGAATTTATTTTATTGTGTTACACCCTTAATTTTCTCTGGTTACATGAACCTCTAATCTCTAATCCTCTTTTCAAAAATAAATTTAAAAATTAACTAAATGGCCACCTTCTGACAAGCTGAGAAGATTCAACTCAACAACTATTTACATTTTTTAAGTTAGCCTATTTCTTTAAAAAATTTTTTGAGACAAATGAGAAAAAGACTGTTGTATTAAAAATAATAAAACCATAATCCATGTAGGTGAATGAGAATTTAAGTATATCAACCTCCCCAGTTAATGTGGATAAAGTGAGTAATAATTTAATTCCAAACTTTCAGGCAACCAAAGAAATATTTTTTTAATTAAGTTACGTAATTTTTATCATCTGATAAAACATAGCCTACCATCTTTTTTTTATAATCTATTACAATTATCATAACCTATACCAGATTTTCTAGAGATGGAAACATTATTATTTTTATAAAAATTTAAGAAGATCCTTCCTTCTCTTTTAAAAATTATCATGTAGTAATTTCAGCAATCCTTCTATAGAATATGCAGAAGCATGTTCATATTAAATAAAGATTAGCTATTTTATTGCATAAATTGTCATAAGGCTATTTTAGTAATAAAAAGTAGCTAACCTTTATTTAATTCTCATTACAAGACAGGCAGTGTTAAGTGTTTTTCCTAAATTGTATCTGTGCAACAAGCAGGCACTTAATATCCCCTTTATATAAATGAAGAAACAGGCTTTTAAGTTGGATAACTTGAACAAGGGTAAGCAGATATTTCACAAAGGAGATAGAAGCTGAACCAACAATGAGATTCCGGACATAATGCTCTTGACCAGCACACAACACCACCACTCCTATGCCTGGGACAGCACCCTTATAAGGAAATTCAGAAAAGTTTGGATTAGAGGAAACTGAGGTCAAGGTAAGAAACTTTCCCATGAGCTTTCACCTCCAGCTTTCTAGATATGTTGGAATGCAATTTGTTAAAGGCAAAGTGTACTGTTAAAACACATTATTCTAGCATTGGACTTGGACTTTACATTTTAAAATGGTCTCCAAATGTTCTAATGTAACTGGAGAAAAGCCCAACACTGGGACCAGTTTCCTTAGACTTTTTCCTGTGAAGATGCTATCACTTAACTGGAGTTTTGAAAGGATGTAAATAGCAGTCAGTTCAAGGACACATTTTCCCTAGAGCCTGGAGTGCTGCCGTTCTCTGTAGCTGAGGAAAGAACGATCCATATGCTTTGGCTACCACACTCTCAGTTGGCAAGCTCAACGTTCTATTTTCAAAAGTTGTGAAGGTTGACTTCATTCAGCTGGAGGGCCATCTCAACAACTGTTCCCTTCTGTATACCTAGTACTGCAATACAGTTGTGTGGCAGAGAGAAGACAAAGTGTTTGCCCTTGAGAAGGTATAGAGCTGTCAATTTGGCCAGCTGAGATTTACATACTTTGAAACAATTAAAGAACCATAAAAGACAGTTCATAATCAAGGGCCAGATTGTATGGTATGGCTCAGCTACTTATGAGGAATCAGGGAAGGAATATGATGAAGCACAATAAAAAAAGGCTTTATAAAGGGCTGGGTCTTGAGTTAGCCCAAGGTTATCAGAGGAAGGAAGTCATATTTAGGGTGTGAAATAAGAACTTGAGAAAAGACTGAGAAACAAAAGTAGTATTTTCAGAGAGCAGTTAAAGAGGCAACACAGCATTCATATTAACTTTTTTGTTCATGCATTATTTTATTCTCATTTTGATAAACTACTGCATATTTAAACTCTTCTAAGCACAGAGAATATGATAAGATCTTTATCCTTATCATGTGAAGATGAACAGTTTACTTTTAGCTGGGGTGGGACTTCTGTATATTGAGAATAGGATAGTATTTATGATAGAGAATAATGGTAGAAAGATTCACTGTAGGGATGAGGAATAGTGAATATAAATGAAAATATAAAAGGTGTCTAATGAAAGAAACCTGGGAGATGAAACTGGAAAGTTATTTTGCTCCAGATTGTGGAGAGTCACAAATGCTATGACTTAAGATCATAATGTATATTGAGAAACATAATGAAGGCAAAGGATTGAGAACTTCAGTTGAAATAATTTAAAAATAATCCTTTGGGGTATGGCAATAACTACAAGAACCATATAAAAGCAACATTTTTAAAGATTAACCTGGAGAGTATAAGTGCAGGAATAAAAAAAGGAATAAAGTGAGGCCAGGGAAAATGTATAGAAGACTTCAGGAAGAGCTGGGACTAATGTCATGGCAAAAGGACTAAAGTTAAAAAGTTTAAGAAGAGAAGCCTTTAGGATTAATAATAATAATAGTGTTTTTTTAGTGATTGGACATAGATTAGGAAGGATTGGATTGACTAAAATACTATTCCCAAGCTTAGGCCTAACATTTGTCCAACTTTATATGTGGACAAAAATAGGGAGGTTAAAAGAAGTCTTTCTAGAAGCAAAACACTGAGTCCAATCTTATACATCAAGGGCCCATGTACTTAGGGCAAGATTCTATCCCATGTGTCAAAATTTGTCTATAAGTGTAATTAATTGCCTTACAAAATTTACATTTCACACTTGAATTGTGTTTTCCACTTTCTAAATCTCATGTTTCACCACGTTACAATGTAATCTAAAAATAAAAAAATGAATATAGGGTGACATTCTTTATTATTTATTTTTTTTAAAGCTCTGAATTATAGTGAGTCAAATCCGCAGAGAGGCTTAAATGGGCTACCTGAGAGAATCTGCAGAAGTGGTCACAGTTAGAATATGCAGAAGTGGTCTCAGGAGAGAATAAAGACCTTGACGGATGATCCAACAGTTTGTACAAGGTCTGATAGAAACAGCTATTATAGAAGCTAGGATTGTGATTCCTGACAGTAAATACAGGTGACTACTGACAAGTCCAGATGAGGAAACTGAGTTGAAGCTATGGATTAAACCCAGTTTACAAAGAATAAAATAAGGAATAAGGTGAGCAACATTATTAACTTGCTTCAGAAGAACTGGACAGGAAGTCCTAAATGGATCAAAAACAAAGCAGGAATTTTAAGCATTCTGAGATTATCTGAAAAATAAAGGCTGGGGCCACACTCAATTTCATATGGTCTAAAGCCTAGAAAGCAAGCACTGTGGACCAGAATGGGCTGTTCTCTCCTCTTTCACAGCCAAGACCCACAGGAGCTCCTGGAAGTGTAAGTAGAAAGTAAAAACAAGTGGAAGTAGCATTGATTCTTTGATTTAATGAAGAATATTCAAGGTTCCCACATTAGGGGGGAGAGAAAGCATAGAACCAAGAAGGTCCTGAGAATCATTCCAGATCAAACAGCGACCAAGATAAGTGAACTTAGAGCTAAAGTCTATGTAGCTCAGTCACACAGAAGCTTCAGTGTAGACAGAGGTATGGTTTGTGGTGCCCAGGTCTCTGCCAGAAATGCCAGTCTGTGGATACATGTTAAGACTTAAGAGAACTCTTCTCTGGAAATGTGTCTGTTTCTTTATATTTATTTTTTGACTTGGGGCTTTGTTTTGTTTTCCTTCTACTTTTCTAGTAAACTTCCCCTTGAAAACTTTCCCCCTTGCGATTAGAAAGCTGGAGGTGAAGGCGAGGTGCCATCTCAGCTGGAGAACATTCACTCTCCTTCTTTTCCTTCCCTAGCAGCTGATGAGGCTGAGGCTGAAACAGACAGAGAGGTGAAACCCCTGGAGGAGAGAAAAGACAGCTGTGATCACTGGTTCATTCCTGCCTGGGGTGTTCCCTCACTGTAAGGCTACAGCCCCTTTTAAACATATAAACATTTACATATATATATTTACAAATATGCAAAAAATAGTGAACTCATCAGTGGCTACTAAACAGTTTCTTAGTCTTTAACAGAAAACAATTACTGCTTTTGAATTTAAAAGTACAAATAAATTATACCTAGAATGGTCTAAGATATTACATATAAACTACATATAAATGATAATGCTAGAATAATGTGCTCTAACAGTACACTTTGCCTTTAACAAATTGCATTCCAACATATCTACTTCCAACTTTATATTGTGTTGAGAAGGAACAAACCTCACTGGGCACTTTACAGCCCAAAGTAAGAAAAATACTGAAAATAGTATTGTTTCTTTCCTTCACCTGTTGTGCAGTATTGGTATGTGTCTTCATCCAGATCGGAAGTATCTAGATTTCAGTGTTAATGCAGGGATAACAGGTAAAGTTAATTCTACATGCTGGTTGGATTGGATTTTACTCTCTCCAATTGAGCCAACTTCCCACTGATCTCAACAGGAGTGTTGCCTGAGAGAAGGTGGTAAAAGTAAGCCTCATATTTTATAAAGTACCTTGGACTATTTTTTTTAAAAATAGAGTTGTGTTCTATTCTAGACTGCTGTGACTCTTCCATGCACTAAACTGTCATTGACTTTGGAGATAATGCAGGGCATGGAAAAGATGGAGAAAATCCGAAGTAAATTGAGGATCTAGCCAATATCATTATGTGTGAAGAGGCAAATGCTAATACCTTTTTTAAAAAGAAAAAGTCTAATGCATGTCTTGACTATTTGCTCCACTGAGAAACTGCATATTGAGAAATCAATTTTGTAGCTTTCCATGAGCTGAGGTTTATGGAATGGGACAGGGACAAGCTGATATCACCAGATTTATTTTGCGTATAACCTTTTCAATCTTACAAATACGAAATGCAACACTGAAAGTAGTCATTACTCAGTAAAGACTTTCTATTGCTTAGAG
Organism: Lagenorhynchus albirostris; assembly: GCF_949774975.1. Lineage (NCBI taxonomy): Eukaryota > Metazoa > Chordata > Mammalia > Artiodactyla > Delphinidae > Lagenorhynchus > Lagenorhynchus albirostris. The sequence goes on along the minus strand of NC_083099.1, from coordinate 82,651,500 downwards.
AACTAGTCAATAAACATGATATTCTTTTTTTTTTTTTTTTGCGGTACGCGGGCCTCTCACTGTTTTGGCCTCTCCCGTTGCGAAGCACAGGCTCCGGACGCCCAGGCTCAGCAGCATGGCTCACGGGCCTAGCCGCTCCGCGGCATGTGGGATCTTCCCGGACCGGGGCACGAACCCGTGTCCCCTACATCGGCAGGCGGACTAGCAACCACTGCGCCACCAGGGAAGCCCGTATAAACATGATATTCTTTCTGAGCCAAGATAGTATTACTAAAGCCCCTTGAGATTCCTGCTGCCCACACAACCTTTTGGCTCAGCTTCTTAAAGTGATCACAAACGGCCTAATAATGAAAATCAGGCTATATATCAATACAATCAATAAAAACATCACATTATTTTTTATGCCATTCCCTTGCTGGAGAAGGGAACAAAAGTGTAACTTTTAGGGTGGAATAAAGTGGTAAAAGAGTTCAAGGAAGGATATGAGACTATGTCATCTGAAAATGAAATTAGGGTCCTTGTTGGTGTCAGTAAGGGAAATGGGATTTTTATGATACCATTTATATCCTTCTCAAGAAGGAACATCACAAAAACACCAAAGGGCTTGAGAATTATGAAGGATGGCTCTGCTGTTCAGAAACTGGATAGAATCTCATAAAAGGTATATATAACTAATAAACATGACCCTTCTCTAGGAATTTTAAATCTAATGTAAGAGCTGGACAAACTTCAGTGAACTACATGTTACAAGGGATATTTTCATGGCTTTTGGCATATGGAGATATAATTAGAGCTAAGCCCAACTACACACAGACATATGCAGTGAAATTGCTATAATTTCTGAAGAAATTGTTATTAACTGGGAAGTTTTGTGAAGGCCTTGAGTTCTGGATAGAGTTTTAAATGAAATGAAACATGGTCCACAGCAAAGAAAACATGTCAGACTAGACATTTCAAAGGTCAAAGTCAAGAATGATAAATTTAGATTGGGAGGTCAGCTAATAGATTTGAAGATGAAAACCAAGAGGTAAGAAGAAGGAGAAATGAATAGAGGGCCTGCCTCGAAGCACAATTAGGCTAACAAATCACGAAGAATAAGTACTTAAACACTTGTCAAATAAATTAATATTAACTATACATTATATTCTATTATCTTAGTAAAAATGGTTTCCATTTACTGGGTCCCTACCATTTCCCAGGCAGTGTGTTAATTGTTTTACATGCATTATCTTTTTTGACCCTTTCAACATTGTGAAATAATATTATCCTTATTTACAGATGAGCAAAACTGCAGGCAAGGAAATTGAGCAACTTTCCCATGGCATTTTGATTTGATAAAAGAGACAATTAAGAAACTCAATGCTGTTTTAGGGGGAAGATGGCGGAAGAGTGAGACACGGAAATCACCTTCCTCTCCACAGATACATCAGAAATACATCTACACGTGGAACAACTACAGAACACCTACTGAACGCTGGCAGAAGACCTCAGACCTCCCAAAAGGCAAGAAACTCCCCACGTACCTGGGTAGGGCAAAAGAAAAAAGAATAAACAGAGACAAAAGGATAGGGACGGGACCTGCACCAGTGGGACGGAGCTGTGAAGGAGGAAACGTTTCCACACACTAGGAAGCCCCTTCGCGGGCAGAGACTGCAGGTGGCGGACATGGGGAGCTTCAGAGCCACGGAGGAGAGCGCAGTAACAGGGGTGCGGAGGGCAAAGCGAAGAGATTCCCGCACAGAGGATCAGTGCCGACCTGCGCTCACTAGCCCGAGAGGCTTGTCTGCTCACCTGCTGGCGCAGGTGGAGGCTGGGAGCTGAGGCTCGGGCTTCGGTCGGAGCCCAGGGAGAGGACTGGGGTTGGCGGCGTGAACACAGCCTGCAGGGGGTTAGTGCACCACAGCTAGCCAGGAGGGAGTCTGGGGAAAAGTCTGGACCTGCGGAAGAGGCAAGAGACTTTTTCTTGCTTCTTTGTTTCCTGGTGCGCGAGGAGAGGGGATTAAGAGCGCTGCTTAAAGGAGCTCCAGAGACAGGCACGAGCCGTGGCTAGTAGTGCGGACCCCAGAGATGGGCATGAGACACTAAGGCTGCTGCTGCCGCCACCAAGAAGCCTGTGTGCGAGCACAGGACACTCTCCACCTCCCTTCCGGGGAGGCTGTGCAGCCCGCCACTGCCAGGGTCCCGGGATCCAGAGACAACTCCCCTGGGAGAACGCACGGCACGCCTCAGGCTGGTGCAACGTCACGCCGGCCTCTGCCGTCGCAGGCTCGCCCCACATCTGTATCCCTCCCTACCCCCAGCCTGAGTGAGCCAGAGCCCCCGAATCAGCGGATCCTTTAACCCCTTCCTGTCTGAGCGAAAGACAGACGCCCTCCGGCGACCTACACGCAGAGGTGGGGCCAAATCCAAAGCTGAGCCCCTGGAGCTGTGCAAACAAAGAAGAGAAAGGGAAATCTCTCCCAGCAGCCTCAGGAGCAGCAGAGTAAAGCTCCACAATCAACTTGATGTACCCTGCATCTGTGGAATACATGAATAGACAACGAATCATCCCAAATTGAGGAGGTGGACTTTGAGAGAAAGATTTATGATTTTTTCCCCTTTTCCTCTTTTTGTGAGTGTGTATGTGTATGCCTCCGTGAGACATTTTGTCTGTATAGCTTTGCTTTCACCATTTCTCCTAGGGTTCTATCCGTCCATTTATTTGTTTTTTTTTTTTTACTTAAAAATTTTTTTCTTAATATTTATTTTTATAACTTTATTTTATCTTACTTTATTTTATTTTCTTTTATCCTCTTCCTTTCTTTCTACTTTTTCTCCCTTTTATTCTGAGCCATGTGGATGAAAGCCAGGAGTCAGTGCTGTGCCTCTGAGGTGGGAGAGCCAACTTCAGGACACTGGTCCACAAGAGACCTCCCAGCTCCACATAATATCAAATGGCAAAAATCTCCCAGAGATCTCCATCTCAACACCAGCAGCCAGCTTCACTCAATGACCAGCAACCTACAGTGCTGGACACCCTATGCCAAACAACTGGCAGACAGGAACACAACCCTAACCATTAGCAGAGAGGCTGCCTAAAATCATAATAAGTCCACAGACACCCCAAAACACACCACCAGACGTGGACTTGCCCAGCAGAAAGACAAAATCCGGCCTCATCCACCAGAACACAGGCACTAGTCCCCTCCACCAGGAAGCCTACACAACCCACTGAACCAACTTTAGCCACTGGGGACAGAAACCAAAAACAACAGGAACTACGAACTTGCAGCCTGCAAAAAGGAGACCCCAAACACAGTAAGATAAGCAAAATGAGAATACAGAAAAACACACAGCAGTATTAGGAGCAAGATAAAAACCCACCAGACCTAACAAATGATGAGGAAATAGGCAGTCTACCTGAAAAAGAAGTCAGAATAATGATAGTAAAGATGATCCAAAATCTTGGAAATAGAATAGATAAAATACAAGAAACATTTAACAGGGACCTAGAAGAACTAAAGATGAAACAAGCAACGATGAACAACACAATAAATGAAATTAAAAATACTCTAGAAGGGATCAATAGTAGAATAACTGAGGCAGAAGAACAGATAAGTGACCTAGAAGATAAAATAGTGGAAATAACTACTGCAGAGCAGAAGAAAGAAAAAAGAATGAAAAGAACTGGGGACAGTCTCAGAGACTTCTGGGACAACATTAAACACACTGACATTCGAATCATAGGGATCCCAGAAGAAGAAGAGAAAAATAAAGGGACTGAGAAAATATTTGAAGAGATTATAGTTGAAAACTTCCCTAATATGGGAAAGGAAATAGTTAATCAAGTCCAGGAAGCACAGAGAGTCCCATACAGAGAGTCCAAGGAGAAACACGCCAAGTCACATATTAATCAAACTATCAAAAATTAAATACAAAGAAAACATATTAAAAGCAGCAAGGGGAAAACAACAAATAACACACAAGGGAATCCCCATAAGGTTAACAGCTGATCTTTCAGCAGAAACTCAGCAAGCCAGAAGGGACTGGCAGGACATATTTAAAGTGATGAAGGAGAAAAACCTGCAACCAAGATTACTCTACCCAGCAAGGATCCCATTCAGATTTGATGGAGAAATTAAAACCTTTACAGACAAGCAAAAGCTGAGACAGTTCAGCACCACCAAACCAGCTTTACAACAACTGCTAAAGGAACTTCTCTAGGCAAGAAACACAAGAAAAAGAAAAGACCTACAATAACGAACACAAAACAATTAAGAAAATGGGAATAGGAACATACATATCGATAATTACCTTAAATGTAAAAGGACTAAATGCTCCCACCAAAAGACACAGACTGGCTGAATGGATACAAAAACAAGACCCATATATGTGCTATCTACAAGAGACCTACTTCAGACCTAGAGACACATACAGACTGAAAGTAAGGGGATGGAAAAAGATATTCCATGCAAATGGAAACCAAAAGAAAGCTGGGGTAGCAATTCTCATATCAGACAAAATAGAATTTAAAATAAAGACTATTAGAAGAGACAAAGAAGGACACTACATAATGATCAAGGGATTGATCCAAGAAGAAGATATAACAATTGTAAATATTTATGCACCCAACATAGGAGCACCTCAGTACATAAGGCAAATACTAACAGCCATAAAAGGAGAAATCGACAGTAACACATTCATAGTAGGGGACGTTAACACTCCACTTTCACCAATGGACAGATCATCCAAAATGAAAATAGATAAGGAAACACAAGCTTTAAATGATACATTAAACTAGATGGACTTAATTGATATTTATAGGACATTCCATCCAAAAACAACAGAATACACATTTTTCTCAAGTGCTCATGGAACATTCTCCAGGATAGATCATATCTTGGGTCACAAATCAAGCCTTGGTAAATGTAAGAAAATTGAAATTGTATCAAGTATCTTTTCCGACCACAACGCTATGAGACTAGATATCAATTACGGGAAAAGATCTGTAAAAAATACAAACACATGGAGGCTAAACAATACACTACTTAATAACGAAGTGATCACTGAAGAAAACAAACAAGAAATAAAAAAATACCTAGAAACAAATGACAATGGAGACACGATGACCCAAAACCTATGGGATGCAGCAAAAGCAGTTCTAAGAGGGAAGTTTATAGCAATACAATCCTAACCTTAAGAAACAGGAAACATCTCGAATAAACAACATAACCTTGCACCTAATGCAATTAGAGAAAGAAGAAAAAAAAAACCCAAAGTTAGCAGAAGGAAAGAAATCATAAAGATCAGATCAGAAATAAATGAAAAAGAAATGAAGGAAATGATAGCAAAGATCAATAAAACTAAAAGCTGGTTCTTTGAGAAGATAAACAAAATAGATAAACCATTAGCCAGACTCATCAAGAAGAAAAAGGAGAAGACTCAAATCAATAGAATTAGAAATGAAAAAGGAGAAGTAACAACTGACACTGCAGAAATACAAAAGATCATGAGAGATTACTACAAGCAACTCTATGCCAATAAAATGGACAACCTGGAAGAAATGGACAAATTCTTAGACATGCACAACCTGCCAAGACTGAATCAGGAAGAAATAGAAAATATGAACAGACCAATCACAAGCACTGAAACTGAAACTGTGATTAAAAATCTTCCAACAAACAAAAGCCCAGGACCAGATGGCTTCACAGGCGAATTCTATCAAACATTTAGAGAAGAGCTAACACCTATCCTTCTCAAACTCTTCCAAAATATAGCAGAGGGAGGAACACTCTCAAACTCATTCTACAAGGCCACCATCACCCTGATACCAAAACCAGACAAGGATGTCACAAAGAAAGAAAACTACAGGCCAATATCACTGATGAACATAGATGCAAAAATCCTCAACAAAATACTAGCAAACAGAATACAACAGCACATTAAGAGGATCATACACCATGATCAGGTGGGGTTTATTCCAGGAATGCAAGGATTCTTCAATATATGCAAATCAATCAATGTGATACACCATATTAACAAACTGAAGGAGAAAAAACATATGGTCATCTCAATAGATGCAGAGAAAGCTTTTGACAAAATTCAACACCATTTATGATAAAAACCCTGCAGAAAGTAGGCATAGAGGGAACTTTCCTCAACATAATAAAGGCCATATATGACAAATCCACAGCCAATATCGTCCTCAATGGTGAAAAACTGAAAGCATTTCCACTAAGATCAGGAACAAGACAAGGTTGCCCACTCTCACCACTATTATTCAACATAGTTTTGGAAGTTTTAGCCACAGAAATCAGAGGAGAAAAGGAAATAAAAGGAATTCAAATCGGAAAAGAAGAAGTAAAGCTGTCACTGTTTGCAGATAACATGATAGTATACATAGAGAATCCTAAAGATTCTACCAGAAAACTACTAGAGCTAATCAATGAATTTGGTAAAGTAGCAGGATACAAAATGAATGCACAGAAATCTCTTGCATTCCTATACACTAATGATGAAAATATGAAAGTGAAATCAAGAAAACACTCCCATTTACCACTGCAACAAAAAGAATAAAATATCTAGGAATAAACCTACATAAGGAGACAAAAGACCTGTATGCAGAAAATTATAAGACACTGATGAAAGGAATTAAAAATGATACATATAGATGGAGAGATATACCATGTTCTTGGGTTGGAAGAATCAACATTGTGAAAATGACTCTACTACCCAAAGCCATCTACAGATTTAATGCAATCCCTATGAAACGACCACTGGCATTTTTCACAGAACTAGAACAAAAAATTTCACAATTTGTATGGAAACACAAAAGATCCCGAACAGCCAAAGCAATCTTGAGAACGAAAAACGGAGCTGGAGGAATCAGGCTCCCTGACTTCAGACTATACTACAAAGCTACCATAATCAAGACAGTATGGTAGTGGCACAAAAACAGAAATATAGATTAATGGAACAGGATAGAAAGCCCAGAGATGAACCCACGCACATATGGTCACCTTATCTTTGATAAAGGAGGGAGGAATGTACAGTGGAGAAAGGACAGCCTCTTCAATAAGTGGTGCTGGGAAACCTGGATAGGTACATGTAAAAGTATGAGATTAGAACACTCCCTAACACCATACATAAAAATAAGCTCAAAATGGATTAAAGACCTAAACATAAGACCAGAAACTATCAAACTCTTAGAGGAAAACATAGGCAGAACACTCTATGACATACATAACAGCAAGATCCTTTTTGACCCACCTCCTAGAGCAATGGAAATAAGAACAAATATAAACAAATGGGACCTAATGAAACTTCAAAGCTTTTGTGCAGCAAAGGAAACCATAAACAAGACCGAAAGACAACCCTCAGAATGGGAGAAAATAATTGCAAATGAAGCAACTGACAAAGGATTAATCTCCAAATTGTACAAGCAGCTTATGCAGCTCAATATCAAAACAACAAACAACTCAATCCAAAAGTGGGCAGAAGACTTAAACAGACATTTCTCCAAAGAAGATATACAGATTGCCAACAAACACATGAAAGAATGCTCAACATCATTAATCATTAGAGAAATGCAAATCAAAACTACAATGAGATATTATCTCACACCAGTCAGAATGGCCATCATCAAAAAATCTAGAAACAGTAAATGCTGGAGAGGGTGTGGAGAAAAGGGAACCCTTTTGTACTGTTGGTGGGGATGTAAATTGATACAGCCACTGTGGAGAACAGTACGGAGGTTCCTTAAAAAAACTACAAATAGAACTACCATACGACCTAGCAATCCCACTACTGGGCATATACCCTGAGAAAACCATAATTCAAAAAGAGTCATGTACCAAAATATTCATTGCAGCTCTATTTACAATAGCACGGAGATGGAAACAACCTAAGTGTCCATCATTGGATGAATGGATAAAGAAGATGTGGCACATATATACAATGGAATATTACTCAGCCATAAAAAGAAACGAAATTGAGCTATTTGTAATGAGGTGGATAGACCTAGGGTCTGTCATACAGAGTGAAGTAAGTCAGAAAGAGAAAGACAAATATCGTATGCTAACACATATATATGGAATTTAAGAAAAGTTAAGGAAAAAAAAATGTCATGAAGAACCTAGGGGTAAGACAGGAATAAAGACACTAGTAGAGAATGGACTTGAGGATATGGGTAGGGGGCAGGATAAGCTGTGACAAAGCGAGAGAGAGGCATGGACATATATACACTTCCAAACGTAAGGTAAATAGCTAGTGGGAAGCAGCTGCATAGCACAGGGAGATCAGCTCGATGCTTTGTGACCACCTGGATGGGTGGGATAGGGAGGGTGGGAGGGAGGGAGACGCAAGAGGGAAGATATATGGGAACATATGTATATATATAACTGATTCACTTTGTTATAAAGCAGAAACTAACACACCATTGTAAAGCAATTATACTCCAATAAAGATGTAAAAGAAAAAAAACTCAATGCTATTACTAGAGAGTGACAACATTATAATGACTGTAAAGAAAGATGCTCTGTTGCTAACACTTGGGCTAGATTGGAGGAGAGAGAAGGGCTTCAGAAAAGAATCTTCTGGTAGCTCAAACATGAAGTTAGTATTGTGAACTGTTGCTGGGAAGGGGTGATCTGAACACTGTAGGGCAAAAATCAACAGAGGCCTTAAACCCTAGTATAAGCAACAGCTAAAGTTTATCATACTGGCCCTTAACATACAGAATATGCTGACACTAAAAACTTCATAGCAGAATAGTTCAAATCACCAGCTAAGAAGTCAGCTTACCTAGGCTTGCATTGACCCTTCCAAGGGTAAACATTGAGCTGTACAGCAAGTTACTAAGATTCTCTTATTCTGAGTTTTCTAATAGCAAAATACTTGTTACCATTAATATCTCCTGTCCCATTGTAGTGTTGTAAAAATTAAATTAGCTCTTGCCTGTAAAATGAATAACATAAGGTCCGATTAACATAATACGTGTTCAATAAATGCTGCTATTATTGGCATATGCACCTCAAATTGTCTTTTCCTTTCTATATATAAAAACCTGGGAAAATACGCAATTCATTCTTCCGTCTCTAAATTCAGTCACTTTCAAATGTTTTCGTAGCTCACAATAAGAAAAAGCCTTATTCAGTCTTCACATGTGCAAGCATGCACACACACATTTCATGAAAATACCTTCACTGAATGTTATAAAAACTCTTTTTTTTAATATTACATTCTCTTCTATTTCTTTCTTTTTTTAAAGATACTGGTTGTGACTCACTAAATTAACTTTATGACTCACTAAACAGTGTCAATCCGCAATGTGAAAAACATTTCTAAATTTCTCCTTGGGTTAATCAAAATTATTACTGAATTGTGAATATATATCCCATTGTGTAGCATCACAAAGATTTGCTTTTATTGAACTGAGCTTAGGCATTATACTGTTGGATTATTTTGAGAGGCTTTATAAGAATCAGTCTCATGAAACTTAGAATTTTATGCATTGTAGGCATTTTTTGAGAGTCTGGTACAAAATCTCACACAACACCTCATTTACAAGAGCTCTTGTATGTCTAGTCCTTACTTGTGCTGTATTTAAAATGGAAATTATGTATCATGTAAGGCATCAAAATCAAAATGTCTAACTTTCCTAATAGAAAATAAGGCAGAAATAAGGATAAGGTAGAAATTTTGTGTATTGGCCTTACCACTGTCTTTATCTTATCACCTTATCATATTTTTCTGCACTTATTTCCTATTGTTCCAATCCCCTTTCTTATTTCCATGGTATCATCTATTTATTTACTTTCATTATTAGTTTTTGAAGAGATGGTATAGCTGCATGGTTCCAAATCCAAGAGGTTCAGATGGTATATGGTTAAAAGTCTCCCTCTCAACTCTGTCCTGCAGCCATACAAGTCTGTCAAATCAACCAATATAATCACAGTATAATCAATTTCCTGTGACTCTTCCATTAGGTATATAATATCTTAGGAAAAATAAATGTAAACTCACATATCTCAATAAAATTGTTTATGCTATATCTACCTAGCTAGCTAGCCATTCTCTTCTCTCCCCAAAGTGTTATATGTATGATTCTCTATTTACTTATGTTGAAGGTCATTCCATATCAGTATGCAGCCTCTTCAATATTTTCCGTGCCTGAATGATACCCCACCATGAATGACCATTATTTTTTAATCAACTTTCTACCGTTGCATACTTAAGTTGTTTGAACGTAATCACAAACAATGGCAATTACAAACAATACCACGATGAGTACATTTGTATCATTGAGCACGAATGTAAGTATATTCCTAGGTCAGATTCTCTGAAGTGGAATTTATGGCTGATAGATATATGCGTTTGTGCTTTTGATAACTATTGCCAAATTGCTCCTCATTCAGATTGACCAATTTCTGCTCCTAATAGCAACTATGATGGTATTGCATGTACTTCTGTAAAATAATTTCAAATCCTCTTTTAAAAATGATGTGCCATTGATATCTGATTAAGTTATCAAAATGGAAATGAAATTTGGTTGTAGGCACAGTAAGATTTAAGAATTAGAGAAGTTCCCCAGTGATTATGGAGAAAGGAAGATACAGGATTAGTGGAGGATTTGGGAACTGCCAACATAAAAATTGTAGTTTTAACTTAGAATGGATAAGTTCATTGGATATGTAGATGGATAGATGGATTGATGGATAGGTGAAGGCATGTTGGATAGATAGATCAATAAATTAATAGACTGATAGACTGACAGATTAATAGGCAATTTGGAGATTTCCCAGTTACTGGTGAAGGAAAGCAAGTCAGCAAAAGAAGAAGTAAAAGGAGATGTTAATAAAAATATGACAAAGAGTAGGGGATTACAGGCTAAAGAAAGAATCAAGAAGGAGAAGAATCTAATGAATGGAAAGGCTGTGTTGTCTAGAAATAGAGACAAAATCTCTGGGTGTGGCCAGGATAACATTAGTGAGGGGAGCAAATCAGGGCAATGAGAAGGCTAGAAGGCAGATTTAAGGAAATCCAAAAGCATGGTTTTCTATGGATGCTAACTGCAAATGCTGTGCTGACTCTCCAGGAACATGCTACATGATTTAAAATATTAAAAAGATGAAAAAAGTTCCTTCCACAATGGAGATAACCATATGACCAGACTATATTTTCTACGTAATTAGGGTACAACTATCATACAGTAAAGGAAGGATATTATATGTAAAGGCAAAGACTGCTGCTGCTTTAGCCCTTCATAGATGTGCAATATAATTAGTGCAAACTTCCTTAACCATCTTGTACTAATGCAGCCAAATTGTTTACAGAATGTACCAGTTTGAAGTATGAATAGGTTAATCAAATACTCTGTAGTATTTATAAATACCAACCTGTGGTTAGTATTGTTAGAAAGGCTATTCAGCAGCATGGAGGAATATCTTCCTTGCAGTTCACATCTAATGTGCAGTATTAACCAATGTGCATTAAGATATTTACCAAAATAGAAAAAGATGAAAAGGAGTTACTAACATCATCGTGTTTTCTACTTAATATTTTTAAATATTTTAAATATTGTATCATTTAATCCTTTGAGAAGATTTTAGAGGATAAAGTGGTGTGGAAGAAAGATAAGTCTAAAAGAGAAAAGAGAATAATTGTAGAGAAATGAAGAGTAGGTAAAGTAATAAGAAGGAAAGATGATTGTTGGAAATGGGAAACAGAGGACATGTGTAAATAGGTAACAAACAGACAAACCCAGCCCTTGATGTCTGGAAAACTTACTGTGCAATAAAAGTCCTGAAACTCGTCTCAGCCTGATAGTATCTAGAGAAGGGTAGCCACCGCTAGAGGCGTCCACTGCTGTGAGGAGGGTGCAGGTGAGATCAATGAGAACTAACATGCATCATCAAAGCATCATAGAAAACACAACACATGTTAGAGATCGCCTTGTCCAAAGCTCTCATTTTACAAACTGGAAAACTGAAATCCAGAGAAAGTAAAATGATTTGCCATTGTCATTAGGCTATATTGTGGGAAAACTGGAGTTAAACCCCAGGAATCTGGACATTAAGCCAAAGTCAAGATCCAGTAGAGATCACTCTCCTTAACCCCATGCAATATCCCTACATTCTCAATAACCTTCCTGAAGGCTCTCCAAATTCAATAACATCCTCTCAACCACAAATTTAATGGTTCAAATGCCTGTGTAACCTATTAAGGGCCTTACGGGACTCAGAGAACAAGTCCCCCACCAATCATGCAGAAAAGAAAACAGAGATCCCAGAAGTTGCTATTTGCCTACACTTAACTAGATTGGGGTAAATTTAACACAATATTACTCCCCTGGATCATTATCCAATTGCCCTCATTTATTCCCAAAGTTGATATGTGATAGGCTTATATGTATGTGTGTATATATACATATATATATATATATATACACACACACACATTCTTTAATATGTATTATATATATACTCATTTTATACACACACACATATATATACACATTCATTTATACACCACCTGTCATTTTTACTTAGTTGTTCCAGGTGAACAACTTTTGTCTTCTCAATCACTTTGTAAACTCCCAGGAGGCAGAAACCATGTCTTACATAATATTTTGTCATCTTGTCCCATCAGCACCTCAGGCTTGCAGTTACCGTGTAAACTCTACCCACCTAAAGCTTTGCAGACTGGTGGCTGTTTATCTCAATCTTTACTTGGGGATGACTCTAAGTGAAAATTAAGCTATGTTTCAAATGGCCCTCAGGATACTCCATTACGGAGATGCTAATGCCATTTCTACATTTAGAAGGTTCATTGACCAGCTAGCCGCTCACTTTGAAGAATGCCACTTGATAAGTAGCTTTTATACTAATTCATAATCTCCTCTTCCATCACTCTCTTTTCTTACATTTGCTGTCAGTTTAAGCTGGCCCAAGAGAAGTGACTTTTCCTATTTGCAGTTTCTCTGTTGTTTAATCAAATGGTGGGTGGAATCAAGGTTGGCCGCTCTAAAACTGCATCCAAGCAGGGATTCTTAGAGGGTGGAAATGTCAGCCTACCTATTGGGAGCTATTCCAAAGCCAGCTGGAGCTGCCTCAAACACTCTTAATTACAATTTTGTATTTCAAATGTCTCAGTCAATGTGCTCTCTTTTAAAAAAAAAAAAGTAAAATAAGTTCAGGTAAACAAAAAGGAAAGGAAACCCAGCAGAATATAGTTTTTTCTCCAAACTTCACCTGGTGCAGGAAGCTTAGGTGAAACATTCCTTAGCATGTTCTTTCAAAGATGGTAGTCAACTGCTCAAATGCACAAAGTGATCTCTTCTACTGAAGATTAATTACCACAAGTCATAGCCCAGCCCTCACCTAACTTAAGTTGCCAAGAGAGACATTTAATTTGGGCCACCCAATTATTTGGAAATCACTCTGCAAATAAACCCCCATAATCCTAGGTGTTGCCAATGGCTTCATCAAGAAAGTAAGCTGATTTGAGGAAAGTGAGGAAATATGTCAGACTGCACACAACTTTTTCATTAGCACCCTATTTCCAGCTTCTTTTCTTCCATTTCCCTTGCCTTTGATCCCACTTTTTTAACCTGCTTTGTTTTGTTCAGCTCCTTACCCTAGTAGCCAATGAAGTTGCAAACATAGCTGTCAATGGAATAAAAATGGGCAGAGAACATTGTTTGTTTATACCACAAAAATGTTCCCTTTGGACATACAACACAGATAGACTCAAGAAGAGGCTCCAGGGCTTCCCTGGTGGCGCAGTGGTTGAGAGTCCGCCTGCTGATGCAGGGGACACGGGTTCGTGCCCCGGTCCGGGAGGATCCCACATGCTGTGGAGTGGCTGGGCTCGTGAGCCATGGCCGCTGAGTCTGCGCGTCCGGAGCCTGTGCTCCACAACGGGAGAGGCCCGCGTACCGAAAAAAAAAAAAAAGAGAAGAGGCTCCAGATAGTGTTGGCATTTCTTTGACTTTCAGTTTATGGCATCCATCTTCAAAACATAAATGGTAATCCTAATAACACAGTATCACAGGAATTCACTGCTAGAGGCTGTTAAAATTATATGTCTATTTGTATTGGTTAGATGATTCTCATTAGAATTTCCTATTCTTTATTATATTATAGACAAAATTAATTTAAGGCCAAAGCTTGTTTAGATCACATTTCCAACATAAAAATCCTTATAATGACAACATTATGGACAGTTCACTTCTTTGGGAAGCTATGTAGGACCAGCAGGAGGTGGAAGGCACTAACTAATGTTATTAAATGTGTATTGTGTGTTATTCAGTGAGAGATATTAACTCTTCTCATCATACTCCTTAGAAAAACCTGTGGGAGACAAGTTTTCAATGAAATTTATATCAGGTATGACTTTAAAGGAAAATGTAATCTTCAGAGGAGGCAGGAGTGGGATTGTTGTTGTGTGTGTGTGCATGTGTGTCTGTGTATGTATTTCTGTGTGTGTGTGTGTGTGTGTGTGCATGTTTCACAAATAAACCAAATACCCATTCCAAAGAGCACTTCCCTTCACAATATATACTTTGGGAGATCATGGAGTCTCTCCTTACTCATTATGAAAGTCATTTTTAGAATAAGTCTCTAGATGTATGATCATAGAAAGTAGTTTTATTAATGCTTCGTCAAACTTTGTTTCAGATGAAAAATAAAACTGCTTAATTTGCCACAGTTGATTCCAAATTATATCAAACTGTTCTCAAAAGTAAAATCCATACTTAAAAGACAGATTCACCACTTTTAATGATATGAGCATAATGGGGACTGGAGTTTTACGGTATGACCTTAAAAGACCCTTCAACAATTGTTTGAGCTGTACCAGTATCATGAAAATAGGCATAGAGCTTTCAAACATGACTGGTTTGAAAGGGTAGAACTCATTAGAATATATAAAGTCCGTTTTATGTAAAAAAAAAAAAGGACCTCAGCCATTCTACCTTATATTCTCACCATGTATACAGGTGAAAGAAAGGAAATTATCATTCACTTATTAATGTACTCTTTTTTTAATAAATATTTTTTGATCATGAACTGTGTCAGGCATTATGGTAAATACTGGCTGTAGAACAGGAGGCTGTTTATTACATGGGACCATTCTCACAGAGCTTACAATAATTACAATAATGACTGTATAAATAAACTTTGATAAAAGTTCTAAACTAAAAATACAGTGCGCTAGGAAAGTGGAATATAGGGGGACCTAACACAATTGGAGGGTCACAGAAGACACCCTGAAAAAGCAAGAAAAGTTGAGGTCCAGCCACAGTATTAACTGCTTTGGGTACATTATCATTATTTTATTTTCACAGCAGTCTTGACAATTATATATTATTATCCCCATTTTATGGATAACAAAACCAAGACTTAGATTAAGTAATTTGCCCAAGTGCACACTGCTTACATGAAGCATAATTAATATTCCAATCATGTCTATCAGATTCTTAAACTTATGTCCTTTCTACTACACTACACTGTCTCCAACAATGCCTCAAACAATCTGGCAAATCATGCTACATTTATTTGCTAAACCTGCAGGGCTCCTAAGAATGTTAAATGTCACTCAGTTGACATTGTCTAATGAAGACTATTTGTGCCAAGGGGATTTTGAAGATAATCCAATACAAATCAATATTATTTTGGATGAGAACAAATTGGTAACTTGATTCAAATCCTTCTTTTTCCTTGCAGAAATCAATTTCCATGGAAAATACAGATCCCTTAGGGGTAATAAGAAGCAGCAATCTGGGACATGGTGGATTGTGTCACTCAAACAGATTTCGAACAGATTCTTTGGCTGACTTTGCCTCATCCCTCATACCCAGAGACTGGCACTCTTCACTGGATAAATTTATGTTCCAACAATCCAGGGAGTTTCAGTAAAACGTATACACATTTTGTATGTTCACTTCAGTTATACAAATATTTACTAGACACCATCTAAATGTAAAGAACTGTGACTCTCCGCCTCTTTCCTCCAGGAATGAACCTACCTACCACCTAATAGGATGGTATTAGAACACTTTAATAACTTAAGGGACGGTGATGTAAGTGCTATCAGAGCAAAGTGCCAGAAAGATTGAATGGAAGAAAGAAAGCATATCTGGTTTCTGAGAGAAATGGCATTTGATGTAAAATGGAAAGAGTGGGCTGGGAGAAGGAAGAAATC
This sequence comes from Lagenorhynchus albirostris, assembly GCF_949774975.1. NCBI lineage: Eukaryota > Metazoa > Chordata > Mammalia > Artiodactyla > Delphinidae > Lagenorhynchus > Lagenorhynchus albirostris. The sequence goes on along the minus strand of NC_083099.1, from coordinate 82,635,318 downwards.
CCATGAGAGGGTACATATAATTGGCTGTGGGGAAGTTTTTGGCACACTTGTGCAACATGGTTGCATTTGACTGAAATATAGGGCAGCTGAGTTCTGGGGGAAGGAGTTGGTAATATTGTGGAGTTATTGTTTGAAGGTAACTGGAAAACTTAAGAATTTTGAGGAAGAGATTAGTGTGTTTAGGAATATGCTTTGGAAAGATAGATTGGGTGAAAATGCAGAAAATTATTGGGATTAAGGGGAGAAGAGACAGTAAGTGAGGAGAAAAATTTGGAGTTTATTAAATATGAACAATGTGCATGAAAGGACCTCGCTGAGGAGAGGTAGTGGGTATTTCTACAGAGTACAGGGATCTATAGTACTATTGTGTTATTGCTAACTGTAAAACACCTGCATTCACTTTCATTTATATATATATATATATATATATATACACAATAGAATATTACTCAGCCATAGAAAAGAATGAAATAATGCCAATCTCAGTAACATGGATGGACATAGAGATTATCACACTAAGTGAAGTAAGCCAGAGAGAGAAAGACACATATAATATAGTATCACTTATATTTGTAATCTAAAAAAAGATACAAATGAACTTATTTACAAAACAGAAATAGACCCCAGATATAGAAAACAAATTTAAGATTACCAAAGGGGAAACATGGGGGAGGGATAAATTAGGAGGTTGGGATTAACATATACACATGACTAGATATAAAGGAAATAATCAACAAGGACATACTGTATAGTACTGGGAACTATACTCAACATTTTGTAATAACCCATGAGGGAAAAAAAATCTGAAAATGAGTATATATATGTATATAGAAAGAAAGAAAGGAAAAGAAAGAGAAAGAAAGAAAGAAAGAAAGAAAGAAAGAAAGAAAGAAAGAAAGAAAGAAAGAAAGAAAGAAAAGAAAGAAAAGAGAAAGAAAGAAAGAAAGAAAGAAAAAGAAAGAAAGAAAGAAAGAAAGGAAAGAAAGAAAGAAAGAAAGAAAGAAAGAAAAAACAGTCTGAACAAAGTTTGTACCAGTTGTTGGTGAGAAACTAGAATTCTTACACACTGTGTAAATATAAACTGGTAAAACCATTTTGCAAAGCTGTTTAACATTATCTAACAAATCTGAATGTATTTACACCTATGACCAATAATGTCACGCTTAGGTATGTCCCAAATAAATGTGTACCTAAGATGGAAACGTGTATAAGAATGTTCATAGCATTTATAACAGTCCCAATGTTTTGCTGCTTCCATGCAATACAATTGTCCATAAATAGGGAAATGGATAAATATGTTGTGTTAGATTCCACAATAGAATACTACATAGCAATGAAAATGAATGAACAGCCACTACACACAACATTGACCAAAGCAGCCAGACTCAAAAGAACACACTGAATATTGTTCCATTCATATAAAGTTCAAAAACAAGTGGAACTAATCTACTGCGTCAGCGGTAGTCTACAGAGAGGATGAGTGGTGATGATCAGGAGGGGGAAGAGAGGGTTCCTGAAGTGCGGCTGGTCAAGCACTTTTTCCTGGTCTGAGTGGTGATTACGTGGGTGTGCTCTTTTTGTGAAACTTCATCAAGGTGTCCACTCATGATTCGTATACTTCACCACCTGAGTGTTATACTTCAATAAAAAGTTTGTTAAGTTAAAAAGAAGTAACTGGGGAATGGGAAACATTACAGAAAGGTAAAGGCATCGCAGATGTGAACTAGCAGTGAAGCCAGCAATATGTTTAGTCATTTCAAGTTTCCGTTTCATTCAAGATAGCACAGTGTGGCCAAATATCTGGCACTTCAACATTCAGAGATCCAGAAATCACACTGGAAGATGGATAGGATGAATGAGAAATGTAGAATTACCTTCTGCTCTCACACACACCCGTTTACTCGTGGGGTAATTTGTAACACAGCATGAACACCACGCATTCAATTAGTTTTCCTAGCTATTTTAGCAAGTATTCCTTTACGTGTGTCTGTCTCTAATGTGGGGGAGTGTCTCAAAAAAGGACAAAGAAACTGATGGTCTGACCATCAACATTCAAAATACTTGCTTAAACTATGTGTTGTCATGTTCTGGCATTGTCATTTCCATGACAGTTAAACATAATCGTTATTAATACGTGTACACTCATTAAAATCTACATAAGCCTTGCTTGACGGCTGACGATCCAAAGTTATAAGTCCCAACGCCTGGCCTGATCTTGTTGTATATGCCAGTTATAACTGCATTCACGTGATAATGATCAATGGGTACTTCTACTAAATTGGTAAAAGTAAAAGGAATGAAATTTTAAAAAATTAAAAACTTGACAGCCACAGGAACAGTTTGAATCACAACGGAAATATAAAATACTAGGGTTTTAAATTGAAATACAGAATCTATTTTTTTTTCTTTTGCCCTGACTCTGATTTGTCATTTGCAGGCTATTTGGAATCAGTGCTAATGAACTATCATCCTTGAGCTCATTTTTGGTGGATAGGGGCTGAGGAATGAGTCTAAATAGATTGCTCTCTGAGTGCACCAGTATTAGAATTTTCAGCAGAAACTAAAGACGAACAGTCACAAAAAGGAATTAAGTACCCTCTTATTACAAGGGATAACTTTCTCAAAGGCAGGTCCTTGAGCACTGAGAGGACAGACTGGCGGAGAGTTTTCATTCCAGGGAGCAATGTCATACCTTCATTGTGGATGCCTTTCTTTTGGCTTAGCTGCTAACTCATTTTCCATATATTGAATCCACTTGCACTACTTAAATGCAAAAACCATAATATAACAGGCTTGACCTCCAGGGTATGATTAAAGGGCTATGGCACTAATCTATTTTTTTCTGGTATGGGAAGGCAATTTCTGCTGAATCAGAAGAGTCCCTCCCTACATATCGATAACCAGCTCATGATATTTTCAATTCAATACAATGTCCATTTCTGCACTAATGGAGGGAAGTGATGGCAGAGACAGACTCAAATTCATAGAACACACTTATATACTTAAAATGTTGGTATATTCGATAATTTACTAAGCCATAACATACACAAACACATACAACACACAAGCCATGGGGGAAGATCTGACCTATAAAAGCTGAAACAAATGGGGTTCTTTGCCCAATCAAATTCTTGCTAATTCTTTAATCCTCTTTGTATCTCTTCTCAGTTTGATGCAGAAAACCTACCCATGACGTGCTAGTCTTCCTCATTTTCACCTTCCCAGTACTAAGGGAATTAACTGTTTTGTTTTAAAAGGCTTCCTGCAGGGCTGTAGACAAGCTGGGCAAATAAAATTAAGCATGAGAGAATGAATTGTGCCTGTATATGATATTATATCCTACTTAATTATGTTAATAGAGACTCTAAAATAATTATGAGATGACTGTTCCTATTTACGCCACTCTATGGGTATAAAATTTACTTCCCTCATCTAGGGCTTCAGGGGATCTGTGCACTATAGGGCTCTACTTTTTTCTCTGCGATCTTCCTTTTGACTATGTAATTTGCTTGATAGGCACCAGAAGAAAAGTCAATAAAAGAGGTAAAACCAAACCATTCAAGAAAATATTTATTTAAATATTAGGACTTTTCAAAATATCATATACCTATACTCTTTATGTCCCTAGTATGACCAAAGTTTAAGAGATGGAAATAACTTGTCCTTGCCCTTTTTGGTGAAGTTACAGAAAGGGAAAAATAATCAACTAGAAGAAGATGGTATGCAACAGTTAAAGTTTAATGACTCTGGTTTTCTTTTCATTCTGCAAATGTGTTTTTCTACTACATTTTAAAAATTAGGCTGAAATCCATTTGACCTCCTTCTAACCTCCAGCCATTCACTTAAAATGTGGCATCATCCTACGAACTTCAAGCTTTAAAATTTAGCAAGAGAAAGATATGTGAGAGAGAAGGAAAAGTGTATTTATGGAGTTGAGGATATTCTGTGACCCAGAAACCGTCAGGTGTGTTCTATGTTTTGTTCATTTAATTTTCAGAATAATTTCACAGGAAAAGGATAAGTTTTACTGAGGTTCAGATAAGTTAAATAACATGCCCAATTTCACATTGTTAATACAGCAAAATTAAAACTGTAACCAGGCTGTCTGATCCAAAGTCCATGATTTTTCCAATACAAGTTCCTGAAAGGTACATGTTCATTATTACACATTATCATCCAGTTTTTTATATGTATTATTGCTTATGCTGCCATGAAAATAATTAAATTTAACTTAAATAAGACATATTCTTTTAAAAACTTAGAAAACACAGTTACCTCAGCAGGACACTAATAACAGAAAATATAGCTTCATTTCTAATGCAAACTACCCCAAATAAGTGGCTTTATCTCTGAGACGATCTGATTTCTAGCAGTGTACAGCAGAGGAAAGGTTACAATGGCGATCATGGAGAGATCAGTGAGAGTGTCAGTCCTGGGACAGAAGATCAATTGTATGTATTGTGAGTTCTCCTTGCCCAGAACACCAGGGACTCGAAAGCAATCCCATTCTGCTTTCAATGCCTCCTTTCTCTCTGCTCTTGAATAGTCCCATTTGAAAGTAGACTGTCTAAAGTTCACGGAGAACTAACTCCAGCTCAGAGAGTTCAAACATTTAGTTGAGCTAAGAACCTGGAAGGGCAAATTATTATTATTTTTTTCTTTTTTTTATCTCAACTACTTCTACTTGTGACTTCTAAATTAGGATGGCGAGATTTCAGATACAGTATTTTCTGCTTCCAGTCAAGTCAGTTAATACTGTAATTTACTGTGTTAATGGTACCATTTGTCCCTTCTGATCTCATCCTACATGCAGAGGCAGCAATTTAAAAGGGGTTGCATAAACTCTCCTTCAACTAGAGGGGAGAAGGGTTGTGATTATCAATAATGCACTTTGCAGAATAAATAATGCACTTTGCAGAATATAAATCAGCATCCTTAGATATCGACTCTGAAGACATTTGGGCAACCTTGATGGCATTACCATTAATAGGTGACTCTAAAGAACATGACTAAAGTACTTAATGCTATATTTCATACCACATGGTACACAATTGCAGAAGTGAATTTTCACATTACTAAAATAATAGATCAGAATATAATTTGGTCACCTGGACAAACAGAATTGCTAGCAAACTGCATATATTTCTAATCAAAAACAATTTCAGTAAGGAAAATTTTCAACCTTGAGCTGCAGAAATCTAAGATTACTGTAATCATCATCTATCCTTTGTAGTTTTCTTCTCTTTTAAAATCTGCCTTTGTTCGCCAGTCTAATCATAGAAATCAGAAACTGCAATTTCAAGAAGACACAAAGAGACAATATAAATTTTGATCCCAAGTGTTTCTTCTTGTAGAACTCCAAAAAGCAGTTTCAAGTCTTACAAATTCTCTTTGCCAACAATGATTAGAAGCCCCGTGGCTGCCACAGTAATTGCTCCATAATCATATCTGTAATACCGGGCCTGGTTTATGCATACAATCTATATTCTAATAGCAGTCAACAGGTCACGAATTAATAAAAATACCATTAACGTCCCCCTGTGACTAAGGAAGAGAGATGTTCATCTTACTACGCCACAGTGGGCCAATATAATTTCCTTGGCTATTAGTATAATTAACTGTGCTGGCCCACGGAGTTTCCTGGAGGACACTGTGGTTACAGGATGACCTTGAAGCACGTTCTTGGTGGTGTTCTGCCAGAGGGCACAGATTGTCAAGGGTCCGGGGCAGCCCTGAGTGAGGTTCCCAGGAAGATGCCTGTTTATGTAACCTTGCTGGACACCAAAAGCATTTGCACACAGCTTGTATTGATATTTTCTCAGGTACAGGCGCATATAAACAAAGCAACCAATGACAGTTGTGAAGATGATAGTTTTCCTATGACATCTCCAGTCTCTCTTTGGAAAGATAAGCAAAATTGATAAAACTTTAGCCAGACTCATCAAGTCAATAAAGGGAAAGGGCCCAAAACTTTTTGCACCTCTTTCCAAGGCCCAAAACTTACAACTTTGTTGTCCTCTAGACACAACATACCCTCCTGCTTTGCAAGGCTCTCCCTTATCTAATCAAAACACAAAAAGCATTGAGAGCAACTTTCAAGTTCTCCTACATTTTTGCCTTTTTTTTTTTTTTTTTTTTTTTTTTTTTTTTGTGGTATGCGGACCTCTCACTGCTGTGGCCTCTCCCGTTGCGGAGCACAGGCTCCGGACGCACAGGCTCAGCGGCCATGGCTCACGGGCCCAGCCGCTCCGCGGCATGTGGGATCTTCCCGGACCTGGGCACGAACCCGTGTCCCCTGCATCGGCAGGCGGACTCTCAACCACTGCGCCACCAGGGAAGCCCCATTTTTGCCTTTTTAAAGCTTTTTTTTTTAATGCATAGAAAATGTTTTTTCTCATTAAAAGATGAAAAAATGGGGATTCAAGATCTGAGAAAAGTAAAGGAATGTCACCACTTACCTTTGAGATGCCTCCTAGTGGCCTTCATAGTAAATTTGTTTTACTGATGTCTACAGCTGCAGGTGGGGACTGGGGAACTGTGCCAGGAAAGTCATGGAGGAGTCTAAATGTGTGCTTTTTCTTTCTCCCCAAAAGCATAGCTCTACTGTTTTAAGGTGGTGCTCTCACTGGTCACTTTCAGTTTCTTAATGAAAAATTTAAAGGTACAAACATGCAGAGAATATTAGAAACACATCTGTAGCCTTCATTTGGTTTTACTTATTATTTTGCCGTATTAGCTCCTGATACCATTCTTTAAAGAAATAAAATGGTACAGATACAGATGACATTTCTTTACCTCCATCCTGAGAAATAACCGCTCTCCTAAAGTTTTCTCTTGGTAAAGTGCTTTTACTGGTAAGAAACCTATAGCTGAGTTTTCTGTGTTTTTCAAGTTTATAAGTGATAGCACCCAACCCAGTGTGGGAATGAACTGTGCTCCCTCAAAATTTGTATGGTGAAGCCCTAACCCCCAGAGCCTTAGAATGTGACTGCATTTGGAGAGACGGCCTTTAAGGAGGTGATGAGGATAAGAAGGCTGTTATGTATACCCTAATCAATCTGACTGGTGGCCTTAAAAGAAGAGGAAGAGATACCGGAGAGGGGCACAGAGAAAAGGCCATGTGAGGACACAGCAAGAAAACCACCATCTGCAAGCTAAGAAGAGAGGCCTCAGGAGAAACCAACCCTGCCGACACCTTGATCTTGGACTTCTAGCTTCCACAACTGTAAGAAAATAAATAATTGTTGTTTAAGTAACCCAGTCTATGGGAGTTTGTTATAGTAAATTCCTAGCAGACTAATACAACCCCCTTCAACTTTTTTTCTGTTTTTCACTTTTTACCTACATTGATACATGTTGCTCTAGTTCACTTGTTGAAGAGTGGCACAGGATTCATCGTATGCATGAGCCACTCCCTCTCTGATGGACATTTGGGTCACTCACGATGTTCTGCTAAAATAAGAAATGTTCAGTTGAACCTGATCCCCATGTTTCCTTGTGCATACCTGAGAGAGGTTCTCTACCTACATACCTATATCTACAAGTAAACTTTTCTGTTTTATGAGGTGTAGGATATACATAACATCACTAGTTTAAGATATTGTCAAGTCACTATCAAATGTGATTGTAACCAAAAACCCTCCTCCATGCAATATGAACAGTATGTTACTTGTTTACATTCTCCTCAAGACTTGGTATTGTTAGACTTTTACATGATTTTCCCAATCTGATGGGTGAGAAATGTAGATATCTCAATATTTCACCTTGCATTTCTCTGATAATAATTAAGTTTGAGCATCTTTTCATGTTTATTATACATTCCAGTTTCCTCTTCCTAAAACTGTCTAGTTATGCCATTTGTTCATTTTTCAGTTGGATTTATTTACCTCTTTTTTACCGATGTGAATGATTTGTTTATATACTCAGGCACTCGATCTTTGCAGGCTATGTACAATTGCAAAATCTTCTCAAAGGCTATGGCTTCTATTTTAACTCTGTGAATGGTGTTTCTAATTCAATGGTAATAAAATGTAATAAAAATCATCTCTATGGTTTGGTATTTTTATGTGTTGTTTCAGAAATCATTTTCTATATCATAAGAAGAATACATGTTTTTATCTAAAAGCTTTTAAACATTGCCTTTCAGATTTTATCCATTAATCATCTGAAATCCATCTTACTGTATGATAAAAAAGAAAGATCTAATTTTACCATTTTCTATGTAGTGAATTGTTTCTATGCCATTTATTGAAATCCATCATTACTTCTCTAATTACTCCCTCATCTACTAAATACTACCTTGTTTCTATATACACTAAATTTTTATATGCAGTTAAAGTCTGTCTTAAAAATGCTAATCCAGTCACCTATCACTGAGGCAATGCCATTCTGTCTTAATAACTATAGCTTTAGAGTAAGTCTTGACATTCACAGCTGCTGAATTGGAAGACCAGATTAGCTCAAGCCTCCAGCATCCAGGATACCTCATCATGGAGAACAGGACCAGTAGTCACTGTTCAGGGACTTTTGGTCACAGATGTATCAGTGTGGCTGAGGGAACAGAAGAGCGATAAGGGATTAAAAAATAGGATCTTAGTGCACTTTAAGGAGAACAGTGGACTTCAGCCAGGCAGCACAGTGCAAAGAGGAGAGAGGAAGGTCTGCAAACCCTAAATGTTTAGAATTTCACTCGGTTCTTCTGTCACTTAATGTTATATGATAAACAACACCTGCCATCTGGTAATTTTCAACACTGATGTTGACTTCAGAATGACAGATTAAAAAGCATAAAAACATTATTATTTGGTTTTACAGAACAGCTCATTATATTTGAAAATATGGGTCATATTAATTATATCACAGTATTTATTTGATTATAACAGCAGATGATCTTTATATGGATTCAAGACTCATGATATACTGTTTATGTGGACTCTCATATAGCGAAGGAAGAAAAAGTCTAGAGGGAATATGAACCAGGGGTAAACATCGGGTTATGAGTATGACTTTTATGCTGTTATATTTTAGCTCTGAGGGTTTAGATATGATCTATAACAAATGAGCAAATACTGAAGCTTCGGACCTGGTTTGTTCAATTAACTGTTGAGCGGTGAGGGAGATGAGAGCAACAGGACTCGAATTAGAAAAGCATGACCCATATTTCCTATCAATTACACTAATAAAATGTGTGCAAAATGGAGAAACATAAGAAAAGACATAACTTACTATTCATTTCAGACTAAATCTTTGAAATTGAGTATGGGCGGGGGTTGTTTGTTTATGTTATCTGGTCTCTATAAGAAGGAAAATTGGACTAGAAGCTAGAAATCACTGGTTAATTCAATACCATTTCCCCATAATGCCGTGCTAGGATGTGGGATTCCTACAAATATTTCTTACGATAATTTCATAACTTTACCAACTGAACATGAGAGAAATGTCTCTTCTACTGAATTTCCCTTAATTTTGAAAGCATTTTCCTACCTCCTTAAACATTACTCCCATGTACCTTCTCCCCTGAATGCACCCCAATAGCCGCAACCGTCATAACAAAACTGTCTTGATGATACAACGGCTATTCGATTGTTAAGGAGGAAACAGATTCAAAAGCTTTTTCCTGGGTGGATCTATTCCAAGACAGAGATGTTTTAGACTCAATATTCTGCAGCAGAGCAGTGCACTAAAGCACTTCGGAAGCCTCAGGGAGCTGTGAGCCAGCAAAGTTCCTATGGTGCACAACCACATCCATTCTCTTTGAGCCATGCTGTTTAATTCCTGCAGCCTGCTAATTGGGTAATGTTGGAACACTAGGAAAATGACTAAAAAGCTGTAATAGGTTAAAAAAAAAGTGTACATGAATGTGTCAGGCAGAGCAGAATGGGTGGTTTTATTTAGAAATGCATCCACTTAGTTGCTACTGAAGTGCTATGAAGAAATATATACAAATACATGCAATAATACATTAAAAAAATACATAAAGCAAACACATAGGAAATAGTAGGGGCCATTGCAGTGCACGTCCTAGATAATCCTTTAGGACCAAGGCACTTACTGTCCCAGGTGTCTGGAGGTTTCCCCAGTGTCCCAGGCTACTGATGGCTCACAGCTGGGTCCCTGCCCAGTAAAACTTTTTTGAAGTGCTTCACCCAAGGTTACACTCCCATCCCGGCGGCAACGTGCATCCAATAACTGGTCGATGTGGTGATACAAAGGCCTGGTTCCCTTGCTTTTGTTGGGACAGGGGGTCATCCTAGCTCCAGAGCTCCACAGAGACCTGGTGAGGTCTCTGTTGTGTTGTTGCATTTCACTCAACTTCACCTTCTGTCCCGGCCTGTGTCCCCTCACAGGCATTGTTTCCAAGAGCCTCCCTGAAACCTCTATAAGGAATTCTGTCTGAGTCTCTTTCTCAGGGAACCTGACCTAAGACTGTTGATACCAGAAGTGAGCCTAGAGAAGATTTTAAAACAGGATCTGGGAGCCAGAACACCCACTAGCTTGCTGTTGATGAGTCCCTCATCTCCAGTGGCAGGTCAAACACTGACAGGCCCGGCATATGGTTACAGTACAATTGTTAAAACTCTCACCAGTGCAGAGGCAATACCTCAGCTGTTTGAGAGGTCTGGGGAAATAAAAATGATAAGGACTACGGAATCAGATGGCTGTTGCTCGGGCTATCCATGCCTTGGAGAAAGACAACAAAAGGCTAAAGCTGATTCATCATCAACGTAAGGCAAAGTGTGACTGCCAGAAGGCCTTCTTGGCAACATGTAGGACTCTCTTCTCTGACAGGCAGAGGGCAGAAAAAGCTGAGGATCAACCCAAGATTTAATTATAAGAGTAGCAGAGCTCCGGATAGGGTTGACCTCCCAACCCTACCAAGTCTGCCTGGATCCTGTGAGATAATATTTTTGGAATTGGACTTTGAAGGTGCTGATCAATGAGAGTGAAACACGAAGTTGGATAAGGAAGAGTTTACTAATATGGCAGCACTCTCCCATGACACAGGATTCAATACCCTAGCAAGGGCAATGGGAGACAGTGCTCCTAGGATAACTTGGAAAGGTTGGATAAAGTGATGGTCCATACTAACTGAGTAGAAATGCTAAGTCTTTCATGGTATATGGCAGAAAAGATCAGAGAAGTGAGCCTACTGGAGTTGATATACTATCTGAGGTCAAAAAGCCTAGCAGATGACTGTATTCCATGAAAAATAGTTTCTTTACCAAAGCAATATGGGATTTACTGGTAAGAAAGATACTAGCATCAATAATCACAGTGATGGCCATTCTCTACAGGCCAGGGCTGACGGTAAGAGATAATATTAAATTACTAGGCTCTCTGATAGCAATAGAAATGGTTGGATCCCCAAATAATAGAGGCCAGGTAGAAGCACTAAACCCTCAGAAGCAAGGTAGTATGTTCCGTTATTGTAATGAATGGCACTGTCACAGTAGCAGTCAGGCTAGAGAATGGTGGTTTGGGAAGCAAGTGGGTCTGACCCACATAGAGCTATGAAATGGTTAGTAGAACATAATCTTCCCAGGACCAAATTAGATGGGCAGGCACTAAAGATATTGTTCAATCTACACAACAACAACAACATCCAGATATATGATCAGAAGGCTGAGGCTGACAGCTAAAATATAATAAAATGTCACTATCTCAAGACCAGTTTTCAGACCTGAGCTAGTTCTCATATCTGGAGCCCTCTGACTGAAGGAGAGGCTAGGTCTCCAACAGGATGGATCATAACACCTAGCTCTTACCTATGGCCTATAGACATTTACTTAAGTAATCATACAATGGGGAAATGGGGGTACCCAGAGATTTCAAGGCCTCTTGGATAAAGGTTCATGTTGGCATTATTATTCATTGACCTGAAGCTTCACAGTGACCCTGTGTTAGAGTGGAGGGCACACGTAGACTATGCATCACAGTCCTGACCCCCTCAACTCACGCTGAGCTACTCAATTGTAATTGAAATGAACATACTTAGCAGCTGAGGGAATTTCCACATAGGTTCCTTGATCTGATGGTAAGAGCTATCATAGCGGGGAAGGTGATATGTGAATCTCTGAAACTGCTCCTGTTCTAGTCAAAATTGAAAATCATTAACAATACTGTATCATGAGAAGCCTGGAAAAATTAGAGCCACTCTTAAAGTATGCAGAGGTGGTGGTTCCCATCATATCTCCATTTATTCACTAGTTTGGCCACAACAAAAACCAGAAAGATTCTGAAGGATGACAGTGAACCATCAAAACAACCAAGTGATGCTCAACTGCAGCTGTTGGGCAAGACATGGCAATCTCTGTTAGAACATGCTAACATAGTCTCAGGTAAATGGTGTGTAGCTACCGGTCTAGAAGATGCATTATTTTCCATCTTTTTCAGGAAGGAAAATCATTAGTAGTTCACATTCATGGAGGAAAAGCAAGAGTATTATAATCTTGTTAGAGGGCTTGTTAAATCTTTCACCCTCTGTCATAATATATACTCCAAAGAGATTTGCATTATTGAGACACTCCACAGATCACATTTGTTCACTATTTGGAGACTATTTAAAATAGACTCAATGAGAAAAATATATTAGAGGCTTCTAAAAGGTAAGACAAAGATTCAGAAATGTGCTATATCAGTGAATTTTTAGGGTTTCTGTCATCTTGACCATGCTAGGACACCCCTCCAAAGGAAAAGACATATTATAGCATCTTGCACCTCTCACTATGAGGCATATTGCCAGCTATGCCTCCTCAATTTCAGGCAGAAGGCTATTTTACATTAAAAAAAAAACCTGTTCTGACCGATCTTCTTAGTGGAATGAAAAGTTGGCAGCTTTGAGAAGGGCCTGGGGTAGGAAAGAGCTCTGTAGCAGATCGAGGCTATGGTGCTGGCAATCCTGCCACTTGGACCATATGGCTCATCAGATCCTATGGTATTGCAAGTATCTGTCTTGAGAAAAACAAGACAGTTATGCAGTTCTGGCAAGCTTAATAAGAGAACAACACAGACAATGTGCACAAGTATGGCGACAGGTACAGAGGCTATGTATGAGCCAAAACACCATGGACTTCCACTAACCAAGTCTGATCTAACTATTGATGCAACCAAATGTCCAAATTACTAGCCACAGAGACCAATGCTAAGTTGGAGATAGGGCACCATCCCTCAAGGAGAGCAACAAATCACTCGGTAGAGGTTGGTTACAGTGGGTCTCTTCTACCCTTTGTCTTGATTGGGACAAGCCCAATGTGCCATCTTAGCTCCTGAGGTCCCTGTAGAATAAGCCAAGCTAAATCACAGTTGAGCTTCTCCCTCTGCCCAATCCTGCTTCCCTCATCTCTCATAGGTATTGTCCTGAGAGTGTGCCCCAATAAATCTCCTATAAACAAACTTCTGTCTCAGAGTCTGTTTCCCAGGTAATCCAATCTAAGACAAATGGTAAGGTCCAGGATTTCCCCAAGGGTGAGAGTAATTACCTTCAGAAAAGAACATGAATTAATATCAATGGATGTTTTTCTACATCTGCAAATTCGGTAAAATGGTATTACTTCTTGTTTGAAGTAAGCATTTTCTTTTTGCTCAAGGATGAGTTAGCAGCAACAATTTGGAGAAAGAAATTATTTCATTCACGTTCTATTGAAGTGACACATTGTCTCTCTGTCATGACCTGGGAAGTCACAGAATTAGGTCTTATATGGACCCCACATATACATACAGTCTATCAGAGTGCTTTGAGCAAGTAACACTGCCTCATTTTGTACATTATAAATGTGAAGTCGAGAGAGATTTGTTGCCTTGCCTAAGCTGCATGGCTGGGTTAGTGCTTACGGGGACATTAGAAACCAGATCTAGCAATATTTAGTATAGGCTTTTTTTTTTCTATTAATATGCTATCTTTCTAAGTCTTCAAAACTCATTAAAGTCTAAGTAAAATAAATCATTTTAATGGGGATATTTCACCTATTTCTAAACAGCTATTTGGTAAAATATCATGTGCATTTCTCAGAATATCATTATATGATGCTCATACTTCCACATGGGAAAAGAAGAGCTGTACCTTGGCTAATTTTTGCTGCCGAGAAAAATGAAAGGGTATGTCTTTAAGACCACCTTAAACAGCACTACAGATAACCCTTGAACAATGAGGGAATTAGGGACACCAACGCTCCGCAGAGTGGAAAATCCACATATAACTTTATAGTCTACCCCTCCGTATCTTCAGTTCTGCATCCATGGATTCAACTAACCTCAAACCGTTTGGTACGCATTTATTGAAAAAAATTTTCATATAAGTGGACCTAAGCAGCTCAAATTTGTATTGTTCAAGGGTCAGCTGCATATAAAAATATGGGAGAGCCCATGTTATTCCAGATTTCCATGGAAAACAAAAATATTTCGAAGAGTCAAGAAGATCTTTTATTTAGATTTTAAAGAAATAATTTCTGATATTAACTTTTTTCAGTTTATGCTCATTGAAACATTTTCTCTTCTTAGCAGTGATGAGAAATAAACCTGAGATGTTACCAGTGCATTCTTTGGACAATAGTTATGAAATGAAAATTCTATGTGACTTATTTATATTCAAAATATCCACTGACGGTAAATTATACATCATTATATTCTAAGGAGCTAACTAGATTAAGAAAATGAAATATATATAGCTGATAAATATCCCAGGTAGAATTTACATTCAGAGACCATTCTGACTTTATCCTGTTTTTTTTTTTAAAAAAGGTATAATACATAAACATGCATAGAGTATACAATCATAGCTTAGCACATGTACCCTTTCTACAAAAGCGTAGAAAAAAAAACAGAAAATAAAAGAAAGAACTGACCAAGAATTAAAAAAAAAAAAAAAGGAATGACATAAGTGAGAAAAATCAAATTAATTTTGCTTAATGGCACAAACAAGAAAACTAAATTTCAAATAAAGAACAACAGTCATATTTCAAGGGCAACAATCAGTTTGCTTTTATTAGAATATGGGTTTTTGTTTTTTAATTGTTGAAGTATTTGCCTCATTATGACAATGTAAAAGGGGAAGCAGGTATACTCTCCATACACAACTTGAGCCACTGGGGTTGTGCCAGAAAGAAATGGACTCCAGTCAGAGCAATCAGCTCAGGGCACCAGTTCCATCCCTGCCAGCTTACTTGCTTGCAAAACTCTCTTAGCATCTCTGTGCCTTAATGTTTTATTTGAAAAATGAAGCCAAGGGGACAGGCAACTGCAGTCTGTTTAGTCCTACAATTCTATAACAATTCTTGTTTTCCCAGGCTTGCTATTTTAGAAGACATAAAACAGTCAGTGATTTTAGACATATTCATTGAGCGCAGACTCTATTAACAACACTTTCCATTTACATAGAACTTTATACTTTTACAAGTTTGTTACATTACCTATCTCAATTAATACCCACGGTGAGGCTGTGAGCTAGGTAATCATATCTCCATTTTAAAAATGAGGTAATGTGCACTCAAAGAAGTTAAGTAACTTGCCCAAGATTACAGAGGATCCAAGGGCAGACGAGACTCAAAGCAGGATGTCCACACTCCAAGGCTGTCCCACTATCCAAACTACCTGCTATTGTGAATGAAGAGCTTCTCTGAAGGAGATTTCATTGGATCTAAGAAACACTCATTGCTCCAAAATTATTTCATAATTCTCTTGAATGTGCAGTGGAAAACTAGAAGAGATGAGAATACAGAAGGCCCTAGTCTACTTATATGCATATCTGTTAATCCCATCTGGGTGAGTTCCTCTACTTGTACAGGTCCATATTTTCATTATATTTCATAATGTAGTTAGATTTTAGACAAGTTTTTAAATTATTATAAAGTAATAAAAATTATTAAAAATTATCACTTTTAAAAAGTGTGCTACCTGTTCTAACACCTACTTTCTGAAAGACTAAGATATCTTTTGCCATTCTTACATCCCCCCAAAAGAGAGGTTCTATGGTTCAAAAAGATTAGAGAACTCTGACCTTAATTAATTAATGCTAACCTTAATCAATGCATAAGTGAGTCAGGATGTCTTTAGCAGAGGACTTTTCAAAGCCTTTAATATATTACTAGGCATTGTGAATTATCTAAAGGAGGGGATAATATTCAGTATTTCTCAGATTTATTTGAGTATTAACTTTTTTAAGGAAAACAATATCTAAACAAATTCCTGTTCTCTAGAGTACATTTTGGGAATTTTGTCTTCTTACAGCTAGAAAAGTCCTTAGAGATTATTTATTTTAAATTTTACAAGTATCAATGAGTAAAATGAAACCCAGAAAAGTTAAGTAACTTGCTCAGAGTCACACAGTTAGTGGCCTGGCTCATGACCAAAACCAAGAACTTCTGACTCCCACTTGAATACTGTTTTCATTTCACATACTGTATTTCTGTCTACTAATACAAATAGTAAAAATAGCTGTGCCACCTGATACATAATTGGCACAGCCAAACTCATTTAGCATCATTCTAAATAATATATAGTAAATTCTCTTTCCAAATCTAAGATATTCATTTACTAGAGTATGCCTTATAATAGACTCAACATCTTTAACTATGTTAATTTTCTGAATTCATCAGGACACTAAACTTATAATTTAAATAATTTAATGTTTTGTTTGTTTGTTTGTTTGTTTGTTTTAATTTAATTTAAATAATTTAATGTTTTGTCTCTACAAGTGTTAGAATCTTTATAAAATAAGAAGCTATGTTTTAACGAAGAAGGCAAAAGAAGTCATATCAATTGAGTACCTATGGTGTGCCCAGCACTTTCCCAACAATATCTTTAGTTCTCAAGATAATTTAAAAAAATAAAATTTTAAAAATTATTAGTTCAATTAATTCAATGGGAGATGAAAATAAGGCTCAGAATGTCAATTAAGATGTCTTATCATTTGGCCAATTAGTAGAGGAGTCAAGATTTCAGTGCAACTTCGTGTGGATATATATAATTTAATTCTTTAAGTCTCCATTTTCCTTTTTACTTAATGGGGGTAATATCTAATTACATCCAATATGATAAACATTAAAACATTTTATATAAAGTGCTCATATACATACAAAGTACTATTACCATTCTTAGTGAAGAGCAAATATATTTTAACATTTTTCTTCATTTACAAGTCTTCTAGTAACATATATTTAAAGACAAATATCCCCATCAGAGAGAAACAGTAAGGAACTTCATGAATTATCCCGTTTTTTGTTTGGGTTCTAAAAGTTCCATCTTACTTTTAAAGTTGCACTGTAGGCCTTGATCATATTTGTTGATCAAGCATGTGTAAGTCTGAACACCTTTAATGAGAATGCAAGATTTATGGAATTCAAAATTGCTTTGGGAAATGAAAACACAATTTCATTTATTAATGGTCACTAATGGCCTATAATCAAGGCAGCAACTGCTAGGCAAATAAATAAACAATTAGCTGGTTTATTTGAAGCATAAGCTGGGGATAATCCAGCAATTTGTTCATTATTCTTATCTGCTGGGCCCTTTACCTCTCAACTCCATAATGGAAAAGCTGGATATAAACTGAATGTTTTTATATTAAATTATATTTTAAATAGCCTAGGTGAGTTTGTGCTTATCTTCTAATTTAAATTCTGTTTATATCTATATTTTTTATTCTGTGTTTTCTTAAAGGAGACATTAACAGATTAAAATACAATAACTCCCCACTTATCCAGAAGGTCCAGCTTGTCAGAAGTCTCTGATAAAGGCCTCAGAGAAGACTGCATTAAGGCTCTTAAGGATTCATGAGGAACTTTATTGACTTTTTAAATATGCAATTCTTTTAAAGCTTAGTTATCCGGCTTCTCAGCCTCTGATAGATTAGTAAAAGCAAAACAGAAAAGGTCAGAAGCTGTCAGAGGCAGGTGAAATACTAACAGAGGTGATGGCTGACAGCCTTTTACCACACTGTCCAAAAAACCTGGTCCATAATGACTGTCCTGGATCACGAAGAAAGGGCTAAATGATGTTAATACTGCTTGGAATCTTCTGGTTAAGTCATGCATTTTAGAATCATGACCCTCAAATGTGGTTAAGTTCAGGTAGCTGTAAAGTTGAGTGATATGTGCATGTGTGTGTGTGTGTGTGTGTGTGTGTGTGTGTGTGTGTGCGCATTAGCAAGGCCTTCTTTTAGAAGTTACCATTTAAGAAGTGTCTTAGTAAAGGAGAAGGAAATCACTAGGAAGATAAAAATGAGGCAATATTTTGAAAAGAGAGAACAACATAATTCAGTGTTCTAGTGAATTAAAAGAGGGGTGAATGGTGAGTTGTCTAATACAGCTGGAGTACAAAGTCGAAGTGGGAGGATAAACAGAAGCCTGGCTCCATCTGTTTCATTTAAGTCTTTAATTATTGTTAAAGTCTTTTCCTGTCCTGCACAATAAATGACACTACCTTGGAAGGGATCACTCAGTTACTTATACACTGCTGTGATTAAAGGGCCTGGGATATGATTGGGTTAGGAATATAAAGGAATAGAATAGAGTATGCCTAGGTATTCAAAAAGGTAAAGAGAAAAAGTCACCAAATCTATGCCAAAAATCTACTGTAAACCTTATATTGTGCTACATTTTTCTTTTTTACATCTTGTTTCATCTAATTTTCACAATAGTCATAAGGCACCAGCATTGGTATTTTCAGCTCAGGTGAGAAAACTGAGATTCAAAGAAGTTAAATGTAACCAGTGCCTCCCATCAGGAAACCTGAACAAGCCTCTTAGATAGCTTCATCCACCAGAGGGCAGACAGAGAAGCAAGAAGAACTACAATCCTGCAGCCTGTGGAACAAAAAACACATTCACAGAAAGACAGACAAGACGAAAAGGCAGAGGGCTATGTACCAGATGAAGGAACAAGATAAAACCCCAGAAAAACAACTAAATGAAGTGGAGATAGGCAACCTTTCAGAAAAAGAATTCAAAATAATGATAGTGAAGACGATCCAGGACCTTGGAAAAAGAATGGAGGTAAAGATTGAGAAGATGCAAGAAATGTTTAACAAAGACCAAGATGAATTAAAGAACAAATAAACAGAGATGAACAATACAATAACTGAAATGAAAAATACACTAGAAGGAATCAATAGCAGAATAACTGAGGCAGAAGAATGGATAAGTCACCTGGAAGACAGAATGGTGGAATTTACTGCTGTGGAACAGAATAAAGAAAAAAGAATGAAAAGAAGTGAAGACAGCCTAAGAGACCTCTGGGACAACATTAAATGCAACAACATTCGCATTATAGGAGTCCCAGAAGGAGAAGAGAGAGAGAAAGGATGCGAGAAAATATTTGAAGAGATTATAGTTGAAAACTTCCCTAACATGGGAAAGGAAATAGACACCCAAGTCCAGGAAGCCCAGAGAGTCCCATACAGTATGAACCCAAGGAGAAACACGCCAAGACACATAGTAATAAAATTGGCAAAAATTAAAGACAAGAAAAATTATTGAAAGCAGCAAGGGAAAAACAACAAATAACATAAAAGGGAACTCCCAAAAGGTTAACAGCTGATTTATCTGCAGAAACTCTACAAGCCAGAGGGAGTACATGACACATTTAAAGTGACGAAAGGGAAGAACCTACAACAAAGATTACTCTACTCGGCAAGGATCCCATCCAGATTCAATGGAGAAATCAAAAGCTTTACAGACAAGCAAAAGCTAAAAGAATTCAGAACCACCAAAGCAGCTCTACAACAAATGCTAAAGGAAATTCTCTAAGTGGGAAACACAAGAGAAGAAAAGGACCTACAAAAACAAACCCAAAATAATTAAGAAAATGGTCATAGGAACATACATATTGATAACTACCTTAAACATGAATGGATTAAATGCTCCAACCAAAACACACAGGCTTGCTGAATGGATACAAAAACAAGACCCATATATATGTTGTCTACAAGAGACCCATTTAAGACCTAGGGACACATACAGACTGAAAGTGAGGGGATGGAAACAGATATTCCATGCAAATGGAAATCAAAAGAATGCTGGAATAGCAATACTCATATCAGATAAAATAGACTTTAAAATAAAGAATGTTAAAACAGACAAGGAAGGACACTACATAATGATCAAGGGATCAATCCAAGAAGAAGATATAATAAATATAAATAAATATGCACCCAACATAGGAGCACCTCAATACATAAGGCAACTGCTAACAGCTATAAAAGAGGAAATCGACAGTAACACAGTAATAGTGGGGGACTTTAACACCTCACTTACACCAATGGACAGATCATCCAAACAGAAAATTAATAAGGAAACACAAGCTTTAAATGGCACAATAGACCAGATAGATTCAATTAATATTTATAAGACATTCCATCCAAAAACAGCAGATTACACTTTCTTCTCAAGTGCGCACAGAACATTCTCCAGAATAGATCACATCTTGGATCACAAATCAAGCCTCAGTAAATTTAAGAAATTAAAATCATATAAAGCATCTTTTCTGACCACAACGCTATGAGGTTAGAAATCAATTACAGGGAAAAAAACGTAAAAAACACAAACACATGGAGGCTAAACAATATGTTACTAAATAACCAAGAGACCATTGAAGAAGTCAAAGAGGAAATCAAAAAAAACCTAGAGACAAATGACAATGAAAACACGATGATCCAAAACCTATGGGACACAGCAAAAGCAATTCTAAGAGGGAAGTATATAGCAATACAATCCTACCTGAAGAAGAAAAATCTGAAATAAACAATCTAACCTTACACCTAAAGGAACTAGAGAAAGAAGAACAAACAAAACCCAAAGCTAGTAGAAGGAAAGAAATCATAAAGATCAGAGTAGAAATAAATGAAATAGAAACAAAGAAAACAATTGCAAAGATCAATAAAACTAAAAGGTGGTTCTTTGAGAAGATAAACAAAATTGATAAACCATTAGCCAGACTCATCAAGAAAAAGAGGGAGAGGATTCAAATCAATAAAATCAGAAATGAAAAAGGAGAAGTTACAACAGACACCACAGAAATACAAAGCATCCTAAGAGACTATTACTAGCAACTCTATGCCAATAAAATGGACAACCTGGAAGAAATGGACAAATTCTTAGAAAAGCACACCTGCCAAGACTGAATCAGGAAGAAATAGAAAATATGAACAAACCAATCACAAGTAATGAAATTGAAGCTGTGATTAAAAATCTTCCAACAAACGGAAGTCCAGGGCCAGATGGCTTCACAAGTGAATACTATCAAACATTTAGAGAAGAGCTAACATCCATCCTTCTCAAACTCTGCCAAAAAACTGCAGAGGAAGGAACACTCCCAAACTCATTGTACGAGGCCAGCATCACCCTGATACCAAAACCAGACAAAGATACTACAAAAGAATAAAACTACAGACCAATATCACTGATGAATATAGATGCAAAAATACTCAACAAAATACCAGCAAACAGAATCCATCAACACATGAAAAGGATCATATACCATGATCAAGTGGCATTTATCCCAGGGATGCAAGGATTCTTCAATATATGCAAATCAATCAACCTGATACAGCATATTAACAAACTGAAGAATAAAACCATATAATCATCTCAATAGATACAGAAAAAGCTTCTGACAGAATTCAACACCCATTTATGATAAAAAAAGTCTCCAGAAAGTGGTCATAGAGGGAACCTACCTCAACATAATAAAGGCCATATATGACAAAACCACAGCAAACATCATTCTCAATGGTGAAAAACTGAAAGCATTTCCTCTAAGAAAAGGAACAAGACAAGGATGTCCACTCTCACCACTATTATTCAACATAGTTTTGAAAGTCCTAGCCATGGCAATCAGAGAAGAAAAAGAAATAAAAGAATATAAATTGGAAAGAAGAAGTCAAACTGTCACTGATTGCATATGACATGATACTATACATAGAGAATCCTAAAGATGCCACCAGAAAACCACTAGAGCTAATCTATGAATTTGGTAAAGTTGCAGGATACAAAATTAATGCACAGAAATCTCTTTCAATCCTATACACTAATGATGAACAATCTGAAAGAGAAATTAAGGAAACACTCCCATTTACCATTGCAACAAAAAGAATAAAACACCTAGGAATAAACCTACCCAGGGAGACAAAAGACCTGTATGCAGAAAACTATAAGACACTGATGAAAGAAATTAAACATGATACACAGATGGAGAGATATACCATGTTCTTGGATTGGAAGTATCAAAATTGTGAAAATGACTATACTACCCAAAGCAATCTACAAATTCAATGCAATCCCTATCAAATTACCAATGGCATTTTTTACAGAACTAGAACAAAAAATCTTAACATTTGTATGGAGACACAAAACACTCTGAATAGCCAAAGAAGTCTTGAGGGAAAAAAATGGAGCTGGAGGAATCAGACTCCCTGACTTCAGACAATACTACAAAGCTACGGTCATGAAGACAATATGGTACTGGCCCCAAAACAGAAATATAGATCAATGGAACAGGATAGAAAGCCCAGAGATAAACCCATGCACCTATGGTCAACTAATCTATGACAAAGGAGGCAAGTATATACAATGGAGAAAAGACAGTCTCTTCAGTAAGTGGTGCTGGGAAAACTGGACAGCTACATGCAAAACTGGACAGCTATATGCAAAAGAATGAAATGAGAACACTCCCTAACACAATACACAAAAATAAAGTCAAAATGGATTCGAGACCTAAATGTAAGACTGGACGCTATAAAACTCTTAGAGGAAAACATAGGAAGAACACTCTTTGAGATAAATCACAGGAAGATCTTTTTTGACCCACCTCCTAGAGAAATGGAAATAAAAACAAAAATAAACAAATGGGACCTAATGAAACTTAAAAGCTTTTGCACAGCAAAGGAAACTATAAACAACACGAAAAGACAACCCTCAGAATGGGAGAAAATATTTGCAAATGAAGCAAATGACAAAGGATTAATCTCCAAAATATATAAACAGCTCATGCAGCTCAGTGTTAAAAAAACAAACAACCCAATCCTAAAATAGGCAGGGGACTTCCCTGGTGGCGCAGTGGTTGAGAGTCCACCTGCTGATGCAGGGGACACGGGTTCGTGCCCCAGTCCAGGAAGATCCCACATGCCGCGGAGCAGCTGGGCCCATGAGCCTTGGCTGCTGAGCCTGCGCATCCACAGCCTGTGCTCCGCAATGGGAGAGGCCACAGCAGTGAGAGGCCTGCGTACCACCAAAAAAAAAAAAAAAAAAAATTAAAAACCAAAAAAAACAAAACAAAAAAAATGGGCAGAAGTTCTAAATAGACATTTCCCAAAGAAGACATACAGATGGCCAAGAAGCACATGAAAAGCTTCTCAACATTGCTAATAGAGAAATGCAAATCAAAACTACAATGAGGTATCACCTCACACCAGTTAGAATGGGCATCATCAGAAAATCTACAAACAACAAATGTTGGAGAGGGTGTGGAGAAAAGGGAACCCTCTTGCACTGTTGGTGGGAATGTAAATTGATACAGCCACTATGGAGAACAGTATGGAGGTTCCTTAAAAAACTAAAAATTGAATTACCATATGACCCAGCAATCCCACTACTGGGCATATACCCAGAGAAAACCATAATTCAAAAAGACACATGCACCCCAATG
Source organism: Lagenorhynchus albirostris (assembly GCF_949774975.1). Lineage (NCBI taxonomy): Eukaryota > Metazoa > Chordata > Mammalia > Artiodactyla > Delphinidae > Lagenorhynchus > Lagenorhynchus albirostris. The sequence continues at coordinate 82,611,685 of NC_083099.1, read as the reverse complement.
TTCATTACAGCACTATTTACAATAGCCAGGACATGGAAGCAACGTAAATGCCCATCGACAGATGAATGGATAAAGAAGATGTGGTACATATATACAATAGAATATTACTCAGCCATAAAAAGGAACAAAATTGGGTCATTTGTGGAGACGTGGATCGATCTAGAGACTGTCATACAGAGTGTAGTAAGTCAGAAAGAGAAAAACAAATATCGTATATTAACTCATATATGTGGAACCTAGAAAAATGGTACGGATGAACTGGTTTGCAGGGCAGAAATTGAGACACAGATGTAGAGAACAAATGTATGGACACCAAGGCGGTGGGCGGGGGTGGTGGTGTGATGAATTGGCAGATTGGGATTGATATGTATACACTAATACGTATAAAGTGGATAACTAATAAGAACCTGCTGTTTAAAAAAATAAATAAAATTAATTTTAAAAAAAAAACAAAAAACACATGTGCTCAAGAAAAAACAAAGAAGTTAAATGTGTTACTCATAGGCATAGAGTAATTCAGTGGCAAGGAGAAATTTCATACCCAGGTACGTGTGGCTCCATAGCTGCGCTGTTTTTAACACACCATATTACCAGCGTGGGAGAGGGGCTCTGCAGAAAGCAAAGCAGTATAAAAAGGTGAAGTATGGGTTCTTCAAAAACTAAAATTAGAACTGCCACATGATCCATCAATTCCACTCCTGGGCATATATCCAAAGAAAAAGAAAGCACTAATTCAAAAAGATCAGAATTCAAGGGACACCCCAATGTCCATAGCAGCTCTATTTACAATAGCCAAGATATGGAAGGAACCTAAGTGTCCATCAAGAGATGAATGGATAAAGAGGATGTGAGATATATCTATATCTATACAGATATAGACATACAGAAATTGGGTTGGTCAAAAAATTTATTCGGGTTCTTCCATAAGATGTTATGTAAAAACCCAAATGAATTTTTTGGCCAACCCAATACATATACACAATGTAATACTATTCAGCCATAAGAAAGAGTGAAATTTTGCCATTTTCAACAACATGGATGAACTTGGAGGGTATTATGCTTAGTGAAATAAGACAGAGAACATATCTTACATATGTTGTATGATATCACTTATATGTGGAGTCTAAATAATAAAACAAACTAGTGAATATTACAAAAGAGAAACAAACTCACAGATATTAAGAACAAATTAGTGGTTACCAGTAGCGAGAGGGAAGGGGGAAGAGGTATGATAGGGATAGGGGATTAAGCGGTACAAACTACTATGCATAAAATAAATAAACTAAAAGGATATAGTGTACAGCACATTGAACATAGCCAACATTTTATAATAACTATAAATGGAGTATAATCTTTAAAAATTGTGAAGCACTATGTTGTACACCTGAAACATATAATACTGTAAATCAACCATACCTTAAAAAAATTTTAAAAATAAAAGAAAGTGAACTATGGCTTCTAACAACAAACTTTACCTACTGCAAAATAATAGTGGTTTGAATTCCAGAATAGGTAATTATAAATAAACAAATTATTATATATTGAGCATAAACTACATGTGTGTGTATATATATACATATATACACAGTAATAATAATGATGACACATACTATTATCTATTATATAGTAGGCAACATATTTTACATACCCTGTTCAAGAATGACTATACTCATAATAAAAATGAGGAAACTATGTCCAAAAGATTTTAAATAACTTTCCAACCATGACATAATTCTAAGTGGTGGAGCTACATAAACTAGTCTGTGCTTTCCTCTCTTTTGGTATAGTGCCTCTCTAATAGCCCCAAAAGGATTAAGTTTAGTAGGAGAAAATGGTATGAGATGAGAAAATGGTATGAGACTAGAAAATGAATCCTTAATGATGTAAGAAACAACAGATTCCTCATCACTATATATAATCAGTTGTATGTACATACATCTATCTTTGGAAACAGAAGCATTGGAATGCTTCATGTTGTTCCTACAACTATATAATTAGCCATAAGAAGGCAGTAACTTTAAAAGTCCCTACTGTACACAAACTTCTGCTGTTGTTCTAATTTTTATAATTACTTGCAACTGCCAGCTTCCTATGTTACCCAAACCGAATGAGATATTGGGGCAGTTTACAACCTACTCAAGATCATTAGCAATGAAAACAACTACTGCAAAATCTGCTCAAGGTTTTCAAATGATGTGGTTGAGGGACCTGGTTCTAGTGTGGAGTCTTTCACTAATTCAGCATGACTTTGTATGTGTCATTTACATGATCAGATATATTTTTCCCTTCTTAACATTACAATGATAGATCTAGCATTGTCCATTTTACTGGTCTGAAAAGAACTGTACACTAGGGTCAAAAGACTCAGGTTTGAGCCTTGCCGTTTCTTAATTTTGAGACACTGATCAATTCAAATCCTTTGAGTTTTAGTTTTCTCCTTTATGAAGTTTTGCTATCTGGCTGGCCTACATAATAGATCCTAATGTTGAGGATCAAATGAAATAATGAACTGAAAGTGTATTAAATTCTATAAAATGCTATAAGACATAAAATAATCCACATGAATGTCTTACATATTGTAGATATATTAAATATTTGTGGAATGAATAGCAGACAAGGGGCCAGTATTGAACAAGATTTAAGAGTGCTGCCCCTGAGTCCAGCAGCCTGGGTTCAAACACTGACTTCATAACCTACTAGGTGAATAAATTTGGAGAAGTTACTTAACCTCTCTGTGCCTGTTTTTTTTTGTTTGTTTGTTTTTTTTATGTGTAAAACTGGGAAAGTAGTATCTGTCTCTCAGGCTGTGGTAAGGATTAAATAAGACATTCCATGGACGGTGCATGGTACTGCATTCAGCACATGTAAGTATGCTACGTTAAGTAGCAAAATTTTTTTTAATTAATTTTTATTGGAGTATAGTTGCTTTACAATGTGGTGTTAAATAACAAAACTTTTAATGTCATTCTTTTCCTGAGATTCAAATGAAACCAATAAAAGGAAGGAAGAGATTGAGGAGGACTCCATAGAATCACCAGTCTCTTGACTTGCGAGTGTGTGGGTGAGAGGTGATTAATTATTACGAACACAGGTAGTTTGAATCAACAGCTTCTGTTCCATCCCTATTATTTCTAAAGGGATAAGGAAACAACACTATCAGGGAGATTATCCAAGAACATAGCAAGCCACCTCTCTTAATTTCCCACCTCCTTCTCATTGCTCTCTTTTTCTAAAACCCCAAAGGAATACTGAAAGTCAAGGACAATAGGAGAAACAGGATGGTTAAAAAAAAATTGGGTAGGATATGCCAGTCATTTTTCCTGTCTTATTTATGACATGTAGCATAACTGGATAATTAAACACATGCAGACGATGTTCTTTTCTCTACTGAGAACATCCTTTCCTCCTTTCCCTGCTTGATGAACCTCAGAACGTCTTCCAATATCCAAGAGGTCTTCCCGGCCATGTAGGCTGGCCCGAGGTCCCCTCTTCCACTGTGTTCAGGAATCCCTAAGCCCTTCTGTGGCTACATTTTATCAAACACTAAAACTATCTGATTACCTGTTGGTGAAATCTTTCCAGAATATAAGTTCCTCATGTCTTCCTCAAAGACAACGACCAAACTCATCTTTATATCCCTGAGGGAATACCTGGCATATATTAGCACTCAATAAATGTTTACTGAAGTAGACTAAATTGTTTTTCTTCTTGATCATGTTAATAGATCTTAAACTTTAAATCACTTTTGAGAGAAGTCCAAAATCTAGTCTATAATTTTCTTGACCAAACTTATTACTCATAACGTTTTATAGATAATTTCTAATGACACAAAACAAACATCTGTTAACCTTCAGAGTAAAAAAAAAAAAAAAAAATTCATTCTACACAGTACAGAAGCTCTTAACTTGCTCCCATTTTTTTGTAAAGCTATCTGGTGTTGACTTAGATTTATTTTTTTATTTTTATTTTTTGCTGTACGCGGGCCTCTCACTGCTGTGGCCTCTCCCGTTGCGGAACACAGGCTCCGGACGCGCAGGCTCAGCGGCCATGGCTCACGGGCCCAGCCGTTCCGCAGCATGTGGGATCTTCCCGGACCGGGGCACGAACCCACGTCCCCTGCATCGGCAGGCAGACGCTCAACCACTGCGCCACCAGGGAAGCCCTTGACTTAGATTTATAATACAACGTAAAAGGATTCATTTCTGTTGGTTAACTTTGTGTATAGCCCTCTGATAGAATGCCCACTTCTGTTCTGACTGCCTGCTCTTACGATTGCCCTGAAGCTAAGTTCCTTAAGCATAAAGATGAAGTTATTTATTAAGTAATTATATTCGTTGCTCAGAATAGGCTCTTCTTACTAAAAAGGGAAAGGATGACTACTCCCCTGGTACAATTATAGTTAACTGTAAAACAGCTGTTTCTGTTTTTCTACTTTGTTTACCTAACTCTTCCATTCAATCAAGAAAACTTTCTTCCATGGTATTGAAAAGTTACCTCTGGAACTCTTTGCCAGGGTTTTGTGCCGCTTCCCTAAGACCATAGACTGCTCGGCTACTTTCACAAGATGACTGGCATTTGATCATTTGTACCTACACTGATTTCTTACATATATACCACACATATTTCTTATTTATATTCCACACAAATCATAAGTAACAACTATAAAGCTATATGACAAAACGAACAGTTTATAAGTCATTTATTTTCTGGACAGACACAAGTTCTAGGACTGCATTTCACAAGAATTTATTTTTCTTCACTTCTCTGGCCATAGGCTTTTATGAATATTCTATTACTAATTAGAATTTTGTTTGACAAAATCTAAGCACATCTTCTGTCCAAACCCTCATATGGCACAAAATTAAGAATAAAAGTATTGTGTTTCCTCCTTGACATGTGCACAGTCCACGTGAAACAATGGTACATGCTCAGGTGTTTATATATGCAAGCAATATTCTTGAATATGCAATGCTTATGTGAGTGTGCATTCCTGGATATAGAAAGGAAAACATTTAAAATTAAAACAAAAATTTACCTTATAGTCGACTGAAATGGGCATTTCCAGGAAAAGATTGGAAGTAGCAAAAAGTCAGTACTCAGGAATAATAGGGAGAAAATTGGGTAAGGTTACAATATAAAGTATAGGAGTATCTTCATCTTTGGTTGGGTAAGGATAATGGCAGAACAGCGTGCATCTACCCTCCCTCAGCCAAAGAATTATGGGTGCCTCTGGATGTATTTAAACATTTGTGTACTCATACTCTTGTGCACTGTTAAGTAGTCATTGATGGTTATACAAAGTAGGACACACATTCTCTTGCTAAATAATACAATAGCGATTTCATTAAATTTGTCATTATTGAAAATTGTACTGTAGGAAATACACTAGCCAATCACCTTCAGAACCATTCAATTTGCTCATGTCCATCTAGAATGAAAGGCTTGCTGCACAGCTGTGTTTAAGACTGGGTAATGACTTTAAATCTAGGACACAGATTCTTTTTGCATGTCCAATCAATTTGTTAGGAATCTGATCCTGTGCTAATAGGGCTGTGTGCATTAAAATTCATTCTTTGAAAATTTTATATGAACTGGATGCTGTATACAGCCTTCAAACTCCATGAACTTGGCCTTGCCCTTCCCTTCCCTTCCCCTTCCTTTCCTTTCCTTTCCTTTCCTTTCCAAGAGTTTATATTTTTTGAGAAGGAGTCTATTGCCTTCAGAGGCATAAACTGAAGACTAGAAAATGTTCATGTACTGGTGCTGTGAATTCCTAAATTAGTGTGTGTTGATTGTAAAGTAACCAGATTCAAATACATGAAGTATATTGCCCCAACTTCTGAGGAAGTCCGTGCAGTCTTAGAACAATACTTTCTTACTAATTTTAGAATTACGACTACATGCAGTGAGCTCTAAGAGCAATCGCATTTTCAGTGTAAGAAGTGCTTGAAATAAGACCATCAGACAGGGCATAAACAGAAGACAAATGAGAGACTATACCAGGAAATCAGGAATTTTCGGTAATTAAAGGAAAGCAAGATCATGCAATTCTCTAGTGTACATACTCAGTTAAAGAAACCTTTTTTCTTAATTTTTCTCCATTAGAAAAATTCTAATGGAGAATTTTTATTCTCCATTAGAGAATAAAACTCATGGAAAACTCAAAATCTACACTGATTAGTGTCAGCTGTCATCCAATGTTATGACTTTCTTGGTTTTGCAATCTTATGTTATAATTACAGTCTTTTTTTTAGATGTCATGGTATTACTATATGACAGCAACAGTCCAAACCCTGCATACAATCATGTAATTCTACCTTGTTTTTATAATGCCATGACACAGTATGAAAACTCTGCAAACCAGTGTTTGGCGTGGAGCCATTCAAATTGTAACAGTGAATGAGGCACAAAAACGTCACAACATGATTATCATACCTCATGCAACGAGGTCTATACTTGTCACATCTTGATTACCCAAGCTAGTGAAAAAGCCAAAATACTGTATACAACCACACTGATAACATAAAAATCTCTGCTGACCCAGTTCAGTCAAATCCAGTTCCACCTGACCTTCAGAGGAAGGACTCCTGTGATAGAGGAATGAACTTTCTTTCTTGTTTTGTGAAAGAGACATGACATGTGGCTATCAGTTATGTGACTAAGTGACGACTGGGGTTATCAGATAACTGAGTAAAGATTGAACCACCACGGGGCTTCCCTGGTGGCGTAGTGGTTGGGAGTCCGCCTGCCGATGCAGGGGACGCGGGTTCGTACCCCGGTCCGGGAGGATCCCACGTGCCGCGGAGCGGCTGGGCTCATGAGCCATGGCCGTTGAGCCTGCGCGTCCGGAGCCTGTGCTCCGCTATGGGAGAGGCCACAGCAGTGAGAGGCCCGCGTACAGCAAAAAAAAAAAAAAAAAAAAAAAAGATTGAACCACCAGTCATCGAGCAAAAGGAGCCAGTAAGGAGTCCTAAGCTGTCAAGTCCTTGAAGGCAGGATCTATACTTTACTGCCTTATCTTTCTGCTCAACATATCATTACATACGTGGTTGTGCAAGTCCTTGAAAATATTTTTTGAATTGAATTAATTGATTGGATTATGTAACTGATCACCCTGCTCAGAGTGAAAATTCCTCGAATCAGCCAAAGCCACACTGTTACTTACTGGCATGTTCTGTCTTTCAATCATAATGTGAAAAGGCAGGATTGCTATTTACTATACCGTTTGAAACCCTTGAATCCTCTGGAAAAATTAGACAGGGTATAAATAAATGCCTAATTAAATAAATTTAGGAAGTTATACATGCTTCACATATTATTTATTGGTCTCTCTCCAGAATTTTAGGTTATCAAAAGATACTCCTTTGTCTATGTATAACAGACAGAAACACAGACAGTAGGTGATGCTCACTGAGAAAATGAGAGACAAATCTGAAGCATATTTGGACCATGAATTAGGGTTAGAAAGTGGAAAGAAACTTTGGAGACAGAGAGAGAGCTCTTGATGAGCTGAATTTTCTGACTCCTCTCTTCTGCATCCATGGATCTTTTTCCCATGATTCTCCCTTCCTTCCTCTAATTCACACAGTCTTTTCTCTGGGCAAAGCTCTAGGGGCAATCATGAGGAAGAAAAATCTCTACGACTCACTCAGTGCCCCCTCAGCTCATTTCTATAAAGTTAGCAGGTACTCCTTATGACAAAGGGGTCAAGTACATCACGGGCAGGTGGAGAGGGAGGAGAGTTCACGCTGCTGCACTCTGTTCTCACCCCACAGAAGGAGTTAACTTCTGTAGCTGTGGTTCGTGTTACCTAATTTGCCACAAATTAATAAAATAATTTGCTAAACTATATATTCTTCACTATGGATCAGAATTTAAAATTTTGAACTACTCTGTAACTGAGCTTTTGTCACGTTCCCGTCAGGACTGATTTAACAACTGGGGATACTTTTCTACTTACTTTTTCCTATGTATCTATCTGTCTGTCTGTCTGTCTATCTATCTTTTCTACCTATAACCTAAAACATTTTCCTATAGGGACGAATGTGACACTCTTTTCTTAGAAAAGAAATAGGTAAATAATTTAAAGGAACTGAACAACAAATACCTCAGAGTTTCTCAAATCTTAATGATGATTTAGGGCTTAAATTTTCTGCATGTATATCGTGTATTTTTAAAAATTAAAAAAATAATAATTTAAAAATGCTTCCATTATGAAGCTATTCAGTATCTGCAGTCTTGCCTCCTAAACTGCTGAACTCTTGAGAGCCGGGCCCATTTCTTATTAGTTTTGAATTATCTTTATCTATATCTGATTATCAACACTTAGCAAATACAGTTTTGACGGCAGATGATTTATATTTCATTGTACATATTTATGTTTTGATCAGCATGTAGAAACTTGACCACACATTAGAATATTAGAAATTACCGAGCATTGTACTGCCAACTCCGCAGGAAGCTTTAAGACATATATCAACGTTTCCTAAGAAGTCAGCTGTAAATACTTACTCAGTAAATGAGTGATTTATTTTAGAAAAAGAAAGGTTATTTCAAAAGAAAATTCTGGAGTGAATTCTCAAATACCAACAACTCGTCAAAATGGATTTTGCTATTGAAACTAGAAAGAATGCCTTAGTTTGGGGGTATAGATTGGGTCTTTGACCCATCTGGGTATGAAACTGAGCCGGACCCTTCAGGGTCCTGTAGGATATATGACCCTCACCCTGGTGTCCCCCCTCTCTTGAAGTAAAAGGCTTTGCTTTAATCCCTCAGGCCTCCCTTCAGTCTCAGAAAGGCTGGCTCGAGGGTTAACAACTGGAAAAATGTGAACCTGTGGTAACAAAGGATAACAGTTGGGCCAGGAGAACTGGTAACAATACAAACAATAAATCAGCCATATAGCAGCGTCACAGAATCTTTAGTTCTTCCCTAAGGTGCATAGATAACAATGTCTGACACACATTCCTCATTTTTTAAAATAGAAATCAGACTCCCACCAGATGGAAACTGCTGACCACAAGCATGTAGACCCCAGACCCATTAGAACCAGAAGGTTGATAATTGAGATTCCTGAAACATCACCCTGTTACCTCACCATCAACCGACCAGAGGATTGTGCACAAGCTGATCACACACCCTGTGACTCTCTTCCTCATATTGTCTTTCAAAACCCTTCCCTGAAAGCCACTGGGGAGTTTGGTTCTTTCAAGCATGAGCTACCAGTTCTCCTTGCTTGGTGCTCTGCAATAAACACTATACTTTCCTTCATCACAGCTGGATGTCAGTAGGTTGGCTTTGCTGCACATTGGGGGAGTAGACCCAAGTTCGGTTCAGAAGCAGGTACATTTAGCAAATTACAGTCAGCCCACCATATCCATGGGATCTGCACCCTCAGATCCAACCAACCACAAATCAAAACTATTTTAAAAAATCCAGAAAGTTCCAAAAAGCAAAATTTGAATTTGCCACACACTAGCAACTATTTACATAGTATTTACATTATATTTACAACTATTTACATAGCACTTACATTGCCTTAGGTATTGTAAGTAATCTGGAGATAGTTTAATATATAAAGAAGGATGTGCCTAGGCTATATGCAAATACTACGCCATTTTATATAAAGGACTTGAGCATCCTCAGATTTTGCTATCTGTGGTGGGGCTGGGGGAGGGGAGGTATCTTAGAACCAATCATCTGTGGATACCAAGGGATGACTGTATGTTTCTAAAATCTGCTGAAATAATATAATCTCATAAAGCTTTCACTTAATATTTAGGTATTTCTGCTCCCCTTGCTTCTGACCTCCTGTGAAGTGTTTTCAGACCTTACACTATTAAATTGGAGTTATATGTATGCTGAGGTTTTGAAAATCCAATATTTTATCAGTCACCAGTTCTCAAGGAGCTAGTATGGTAACCTAGATTTAAGTATCACTACTAAAATCTGTAGTACATTTCAACTGTCTTATCAGTTAGCCTGGAAATCTCACAGGCTACAAGCATATTTTAAACAGATAATGTTGCCATTAACATAAAAAATAAGGCACTCCATATTCAAGAGGAAGAGACTTAAGAAAACAGTTACAGATACATATTTACATAAGTAATATATATTTCACACACTAGACTAACTTGTATATGCCTGTTATTGTCAGATCTGTTTAGCATGACATTTCAATTTGAAGCACTTCATATATAAAGAGCTTTCTGCTGAGGGTGGGCTGCAGAAACTTCGGATTCAGATAAAAACGCACAACCCACAGACCTTGAGGTTTAAGCCGTATCAAATTGTAGTGAAATAAACAGGTGTAACCACACAAGAAAAAACAGTAGCTTTGCTGGCCATGTGAGATGCTTCCTGTGTGTATGCAACAGCTGAAATATTACCATTTCAAGGAGCCCTGCCTTCTTTTTTCTTCTAAGAAAAGTCTGCCACCTGCACAGTTTCTGCAGAACACCTCAGAAGATATCTTTCACTTACCTGAAAGAAAGAACAACAACAAAAAACCATTTAAACGTCATTTCATGATGAATTTGTTTTTGCAATCGTAAGTTAAAAACCCTTGCGTTATATAAAAGACATGTTTCTAAAACGTTGTATATGCATTGAAGTTTTGTAAATCAAATCCTGCTTTCCCCTTGTCCTGACATTATAGCTTTAGATTATTTTTGATAATTTGATAGTTTGTTGGTCATCCTCCCTGATAAAATCATTTAAATATCTTGCATAGAGCAGATTTTCTTGTACTACAAGAAAACAATGTCTCAATCAAATGCAGAAGGCAGACATCGCCTGGCTTCTTGATATATTTAATCATTTAATCAGTCTTCATTCCTTCATTTATTCAACAAATATATATTGACCTTATTGTGTGCTGGCCACTTTGCTAGGCCTGGAGGTGATCAAAACACTCACCCTGACCTTAAACATCCTGTATTGCATCTAATCATTCTTTCCAGTCAGCTGTCCATCTGTCAAAAAGGACTATACTCAGAAGCCCCTGGCCCCTTAGTCCCTGGACATACTCAAAAGCCTAACACAGAAAAGCTGTATCTTTCTTTGGCCTTCAGTTTTATGCTTAGTTTGCAACATTACTGTGAAGACATGGTTTTTTTTTTTTTGCCAGAGAAACACGGTCCAAAACAGAACAGGGAAACTCAGGGACATAGTAGTAAACAGCATATTAGCAATCTGACAAATCATCAGGAGGGATCTGTACTGCTTAGATCATAGATGCTCATACCCAGCATCTAGTAATCCCCCAGCATCAGCACCCCTGCATCTGACACTTCTCTCTGGCACCTTTTATGGTGCACTGAGACTTTTCAAAGGCCCTTGGCATAACTGAACTGTGACTCCCCATTCCTCCACATGAGAATGCCTCCAGTTACCAGCCAATTCACACATCTTTTATGCTACAAACCAGATGAGCCAAACAGGGCAGTCCCAGTCTCTAGAGGAAAAAAAAAAAAAATCACTTCCTGCTTTAGATGAAAGCCGTGTTGGTCCTACTGGGGATTTATACTCTGGAATTTCCTATCTGCCATTGGATGTTGCTGATTTATATTCTATCTTAACATCCACAATGAGAATTGGAGGCTCTTGGCTTTCATCTCACCCAATCTGAAAACAAGGAATGAGTTCCTTTCAGTGGGCATGTGACAAATGAAGCTGTTATCAACATACAGTAGAACTTACCAGAGCTATCACAGAGGTTTGTGAGCCGAGCCCCTACATTTTAGCCCCTGCATGTAGCTGCTGTTTTGTCGGACACTGAGCAAATGCACTCTAGTAAATGAAAACGATTAGATGGGATTTAGTGTGTGAGGTGACCGCTAGGATGACTGCATTTAGGAAGGCAGCTAGGACAGCAAGGAACAACTTTCTGGATTCTTAGGGTCTACTTGCGTGGAAGATATGTGTCTTCTTCACTTAAGCCTTTCAAGGTGTTTATCTGACTCATTTGGTTTTGAAGTAAGTAAAGAGTTTTAAAGACGCAAGTTCCTAAGAGGTATCAAATGGTAAGATTCCTTTATAACACCACTAGTTATTAAATGCATGTGTATGTCTTAAGAAAGCACTATGAAAATACAAAGTGCTTTTCCACACACTATTACATTTGTCCTCACGTTACCAAGAGCCAATGGATGAACATCAACAAATCCCTATATAAAGTAAGCATGCATATCTAAACCTATGTACTAGTACTAAAACAGGATTACATTGTATTATAAATTGCCACACTCTGACTTGTGAGGAAGAAAAGTGAGATGCTGAATGCTCATGTGGCTGCACGTGCCTTTGAATACTGACTTGTCTCAGTCAAAAATCTTCAGATTAAGTAAAGCAACCAGGCACACTCTGTGATACCCAAGCCTAATCTACCATAATTGTATTTCTTGGCCAAAATACCAACCATCCGGTGCACAGTGAACTTGAGGCTAGTATATTTTAATGTAGTTTGTAAGGGGCCATAATAAAGCCAGGAAAGCAATAATAATGAAGCTTGATAACTACTTTCATATTCGCAAGACTTCAAATTTTTTTGAAGGCAGTATAGCTTTTAAAAAATAGCGGGTAGGGCTTCCCTGGTGGCGCAGTGGTTGAGAGTCCGCCTGCCGATGCAGGGGACGCGGGTTCGTGCCCCGGTCCGGGAAGATCCCACATGCCGCGGAGCGGCTGGGCCCATGAGCCATGGCCGCTGAGCCTGCGCGTCCGGAGCCTGTGCTCCGCAACGGGAGAGGCCACAACAGTGAGAGGTCCGCGTACCGCAAAAAAAAAAAAAAAAAAAAAAAAATAGTGGGTAGAGGCTGCTGAAGGTGATTTGGGTGGAGTTGGAAAGAGAAGCAATCTGATATTCTTGAGGCAGAATCATGGAGTGATTAAATGAGTATGCTCTGGAGTCAGAATTCCTGGCTTTGAAAAGTTACTTACACTGTATAATCCTCAATTTTTGCATCTGTGACATGGTAATAATCCCTATACCTACCTCACGATAGTGCCTAGCCTATGCCTGCTCACAAGATCCCAGTACATGTTAGCTATTATTCTTATTTTCTCTTGGATAATCTCAGCTACATCTTTGCTTTGTTGTGCAGAAGGTGAGTTGGAGGTAGGAAATGTAGAAGGGACTAAATATACACAAGTTTTCCTTTATGGCTGGGCACAGAATCGGCTGATTAACCATCTCTTTGGCAATGGCTTAGGGAAGTCACTAAGGGAGGGAGGCATCACTGAGAGATGAGGATGAAAAGGACGCATTGTAACTGGGTGCTCTTCCCTCTCTGCTTCCTGAACGTTTCATAGGCAGGTTCTCATGGCTTCCTATGATGAGCTTGGGAAAGGGGTGCACTGAGCACATGGAAGCAAGCATGGGTAGAAGCTCAGGTAGAATCTCTTAGCTCGCAGGGCAGGCACAACATTCTGAGTCTCGGCAGAATCCTCGGGGAGGATTACTAGTAAAACTCTCTGGCCAGGAAGTAAACTAAACGCCTTTTTTTTTTTAGGTTGTCACTGAAATAAAATGATAAAGTTTTAATAGTGTTTCAGTGCCTAGATTATTTTCAACAAAAAGAGAAAAAAGCGTTAGGAGAAAGTGTGACCCCACGGCAGGTCAGCCTTTGTTTCTAGAGCCTGGGGCAAGGCTACAACTAGAGGTCTACATGCCATATGTCTAAATAATTAATCATTATAAAGATAACAAACTGTTAATAAAACATATTTTATCCTCCCACCTTGACAACATACCTTCATAATGACCTGTAAGGCTGGATTACAATTTAAAAGTCTAAGACCACTTGGAATTCTGTACCAGAACATATGGTACCACAAAGAAAACTGGCCCTGACCCTAACCTCTGAGCCATGGGCTTCCTCCTGTTTCTTTCCACCCTTGTCTCAATCAACACTGTGAGGAGACTCATATCCATGTGGACACCCATAGGTTACACATCCAAGCTTTAGCTACACCCCATGCAAACAACTGCAACGTTGGCCACCCCTCTGGCCTATACATGCACACACTAGTGGTACAGTTTGCCCTTGCAAGAACAGACCCAGGGAAGAGTTCCTGCCAGACCCTGAAATTAGGCTCAGGGCTTCTTGGGCAGGGAATTTTGGAGTCCTCTGAACCTAGATCACAGCCTAGAAGGGGTGGCACAGGCCCTGGGTGGGCATATATCTTTGACCCCCAAAGATTCCTCACCCCTTGAGGGGGTGTAGTTGATGGAGGGGAGGATGCTCTAAAGCAGGAAACTCATGGAGGGATCCTCCTTACCCAGAGCTAAGAGTCATACGGCTCCATGGAGTCTCAGATAACATCCACAAGGGAGAAGAAAATACGACTTTCTAAGAATAACCAAGGTCATTGTTGCCTTCCAAGTGTATAGTGGACATCAGCCTTAAAAGGCTCACTACCACACACTCTAACTGCATCTCTACTGCCTCTCTCCTTGTTGGCATTGTTCTTTTTTATTGCCCCCTTCCGACTTTGCGATTCTCTCTCAGTTTTCAATAGGAACTTTACCACGTGGAGAGCACAATGGGGCAGCTGCTTAACAGTTGCAGCTAAATAAGGACAAGACAATTTAACCCAAAGTGTCTTCTCCAAGGAACCCTGGGAATATGAAGAATAAGTACCAAAACTGGAATTTGGCCAGGCATTGAAACTAACCCTGCCACTCATGGGATCCTCAACCATCACCCATGATGGGTTTTAAGCCTTGGGTTTTAAGTCTCCTCTGAAGGACGTAGGTACAAGAACCCAGGACTACAAGTGTAAGAAGCAAACAGCTCAGTACCGATTCATGAATACCATTCTTGCAAGGATAGTTTTCACAGGAAAGCTCTCACTGGAAGTTCCACATAAATCAAAATCATAAATAAATAATATTGTATAAGTACTAAATGGACCCAGCATCCCTAAGATAGTTTACTCAAAGCTTCAGGCATTCGAAAATCAGATTTGTTTTGATTTTCCTCAGGCTCCATTTTTTTTACTTCATGATCATGAAACAAAACTTTCCTTAAAACAGACAAGTATGAATCACTGCTCCCTCGGGTAAATGCCATTCACATTTCCTGAAAAAGTCACCTTTTGAACTTAATGTTATCCAAACGACAGCAGGAAAACTCTAAACTCTTGTTAAGTAACCATTAATTATTTATCCAAAGAGCCCATTGCTTATGAGTAAATGTAATTCTTGGCCCAGAGGGGAAAAAAAAAAAAAAACAATTTTTTTTTTTAATGTGTTGAGGCTGCTGAGGTATAATTGCAAATTTTTATCAAAGGGAGTCTACAGAAGTGCTGTGGAAAGGCAGAATTTGGCCTATATTATCTACATGAATGGACCATACTGCCTATGTGAATATTGTTAGCCTGAATGATAATACAACCATAGCAACTCTACTCTCATCTGGTATTCATATTAGCAGATTAGGAATTTATGTAGCTGAAACTGCAGGAAAGAATGAAAAAGTAAATAAGATTAGTACACTTAAATACTATAAAAGACTAAAAGTATAACGAGGATAGTCTTATACTTAAATGACTCTTTATAATTAAAAAAAAAATGTTAACCATCTATCTCATTTCCTCCACAAGACAACCATGTGCAATGCTATGTCTAGGAAACATTCTCATCCATCATCTGTCTTTTACAGTTTTCTGTTCCATCTCTAAAGCATAAATGGAGAATCACCTCCATTGATAAAAAGAGGGAATAGAGCCAGGACTTGACGCTTGTTTTTTTCCACCAGGCTTCATGTTTTCCAAGAGCAACCTCTGGAATTTACACATAGAGGTAAACACTGTGTATGCCTTAAATTACATTTCTTTACCTGGAAACTTCTTCATACCTTTTTCTCCCCAAATTAAAGGACAAGACCATGGGGAAGAAGCATCTGCTTGGCCAGTTATGAAAACAAACTAGTTTCAAGAAACTTTCCCTTCCCTTTATTTCATCTTCTGTGTTATCATCATTTCCATCTTCTTCTCAAGTTCCTCTAATTGACTTAATGGAATTATTCCTTTGTTCTAATTCCCTTATATTCTAATATTTATGTATGAATTTACTTATTTTTATTCGTTAGGTCCCCCAAAAGGTCAGATGACAAACTCCTTACCTTTGACTGTTGCATTATACATATTGCTATTTCTGGTTCTTTAGGACTTTGGGACGAACCAAAATGAGCATCAAGGATTTAAACTGTATGAACAATGGCACTTAGTAAAACCTTTGCCATGTTTTCATGTGAATATACCTACTAGCATGATTTATATAAAAATTTACTTAATTCTGATGGTTCTTTCTAAATTTCACCATCCTCTCCTCCACAAACTCACACCAAACTATTTAGTTTGCTTTCTTGGATACCCACTGCCTCAGAGGTAACTGACTTGCTTCTATTCTTTTCCTGTCATCAATTTAAAATACTTCTATTCTATAGATGAAGTTAAAAGAAATTAAGAAACTTTCCTGAGGTCATAGAGCTAGTAAGATTGGGCCAGGAATTAAGTCAGTTGCCGGATGTGAAAGACCTTCCTCTTGACCACCCTGCATTTCTGCCTTTAGGAAACAGCCTCACTCCTCACCATCTGCTTTCTTTTTTTCTTCATTCCATCTATAAACCACAAATGGGAAAAAGGCAATGAAGCATAAAGCAGTGAAAGGAAAAGGGATTTATGAATATTTTCTTCAATATTATAGCAATTGGTACGTGTGTAATAGAGTGAGGCGATTCGCATGCTTGTCCCTAGTGTTCTCCGCCAGTGATTCTGATTTTGCACATCCACAGATCAGGCCCCATGATCAAGGTCTTTTCTCTCACATTCACGTATCCATTATCTAGGAACCATCCCAAGTTTCATTCCGCTGAAATGCTAATCTGCTCACACCCAGGTTTTACAGGTAACTAACCTGGCTTCACTCGCTGCCGCCCCTGAGAGCCGAGGATGCCGAGAGAGTTGCCCCTTTAGCAGCTGCATCGTCTCCGTAACTACTGTGCTTCATCCTTTGCATCCCCCGCTCCCCCTTACCACTCCCCACCCCGTTTCCAGCAGGGATGGAGGAGTAAATTACATTATATTCCTCTGCTCCATAAACTATGTCAATTTCTGTGGAAAAAATATTAAATATGGTAATTTACTCTCTCTTTTTCTTAATCCATTACGTTCTCTAACCTCAGTCACACCGACCCTGGAAAGAAAGCAACTGCAAAGGCATCTGGGTAATGTCATTATGATAATTTGCTGGCACGAATCTGTAGAAATCACAAAGTAGCTATTCGAGTGGGGAATCTCTGGAAAAAAGCATGGTACCCCTCCCCCTCAGTCCTCTCTGCACCTGCAGTCCACTTCAGCGGAGCTCTGTCTTTGTCGTTTGGAGACTGTGACCCAACACGTGCACCTCTCTCACCTGAAGAAGTAATTGGCAGGGTCGGACTTGATCTTCTGAACTAGGGCCAGAACACAGAAGAAAGAGAACTCTAGTAGGGAATCGGGTGCCTCCCTGGGAGGGATGCTCACCGGATGGTCTGAGAGCAATTATTGGGAGCATATTTCACAAAATGGGCAAAGAGGTAGCATTTCTTTAACCCACAGTAGGGGTGGTCTGTAAAGCAGGGGAAGTTTAATATAATGATAATACAACACAAAGCTGAGTAATGAGGTTGCCATTTTGTTTCTCTGACCCGCCCTGTTGTTAAGCTTTCCTGTGTGTGCTTTTGTTAACATGTCAGGGATTTGTTCACCTGCCCTCAAGTGGCATCAGTGCTCAGCCCAGGATCCCCTAGGAGCCACCAGGAGCCACAGCATCACAGAGTAGAAAGAGACACCAGAAGGCATTAAGTCTTTCTCTGCAGGATCTGTCTGACTCTCTGCATGTTCCAAAATGAAAGAAGGCAGGGCTGGCCACGTGGAACAGCTACCCATCTCTCTGGTGCTAGAGTTGACCTTGCTGCTTACGAGAGGAAGGGCTGCCATGAAACACTGACACCTAAATATTCTCTTTGAACTCTTAAACATATTTGCACTTACTGCACTGTCTACATGGGTCTGGAAGAAAGTATTTTGTATCATTTCAAATCTATAGTAATGCTTAGAATCACATTTATTTTAGAAATGATGATTTCATATATTCTCATTGGAATTAGGTATAAATAAATAAGCCTCATCTGTCTCCAATTCAGACATACTGCTCAGCTTGAAATTTGTCTAATAATTTGAGCAAAAATAAAAAGTAAACCATCACAGTGATGTTTTATTTTGA
This sequence comes from Lagenorhynchus albirostris, assembly GCF_949774975.1. Classification (NCBI taxonomy): domain Eukaryota; kingdom Metazoa; phylum Chordata; class Mammalia; order Artiodactyla; family Delphinidae; genus Lagenorhynchus; species Lagenorhynchus albirostris. The sequence goes on along the minus strand of NC_083099.1, from coordinate 82,593,414 downwards.
CATAGCCTCTCAATTTTTCTGCAGATATGAATGCGTCAAATCCATCTATGTTCTCCCACATACATTTTGGCACAATCTCTGCATTATGACAGCAGACTTGCATTATCTAAATGTTGCTTAACCCTATAGCCCCTAAAGTACATTATACAACATGGAAGGACAGAAGAGGTTGTGCATACTGTTGGTATTGTTAATTCACGTGTGACCGTACTGGGCTGAGAGACGTAGGAGGCAAATGTGATGGAGGGTTAAGTCTCCCAACACCTGTGTCTATCTTTTTGTTACAGTGCTGGTCACTGTAGGAACTTTATCGCATGGTGGGGTTTTTGGTGGTGGTTGTTATTCATTTGTTTAACATTTCTGAATCTAGAAAATGAGCCAGTTTGCTGTGGGTAACTATATCACTCAGCATCAAATAGAGTTCACATGAAGAGTAGGAAAGAGGATTATGAGTGTGTTAGGAGTAGAAACTAATAGAAAGCTAGATTTATGTGAAGCTTTGTTGAAAAGAATGCCAGCATAAAACCAGAGGATGGTACAGTTGTTAGCTGTCAAATACAGTGTAGCACAGTGAAGGTAAAACCCACCTCTGGGGCAGCCCAAGAACGATCTGAGCTGAGGGAGGACTCCCAGGCTGAGCTGCACTGTCCACTCCCTTCTGGGTCCCAGCATCACTGCTCCAATCCAGAGCCTCTTCCTCTCCCTCAGGGACAGCCTTCTGCATCCTCCGTCCTCCCCAACTGCATCCGGTGCACCTCTCTTGGCCAGTCTCCAGAGTCTTCACACCTCCCCCCACGACATCAATCTAATAAGGCCAGTCCTCAGTCAGAAACACTATGTGGTACTCAATGCCTTCACAATAAATGGAAACTCTTTCACATGGGGTTCAAAGCCTTTCACAATCAGGCCACACACCTCCTGCCATTCTTTCTGGAGCACCCCCATCTATGCAGTTCTCACCCGAGCCACAGAAGACCACTTCAGGGCTTCATCAACTTTCCCACACCCATGTCTCTGGCCATAGAGTTCCTTCTTCCCGTATTGCTGTGATCTCTTTGCCAGGCCTGTTGAAACCCATCCATTCTGCCAGCTTCTGTTCAAATGTTCTTCACTCTCTGAAGTTGTCCCTGATGCCTCTCTCCTGACCTTATTCCCATCACAGGCATTTGTGTCTCCCCTGTCCCTATGCCCATAGCATCTCCTTTTTATTGACCTCCATTTATTTATTGATGCCTTGCCATCCCCTTAGCGCATAGGAGCCTGTCTTCCTCCACTAGGTGGCCAGGTCCTTAAGGGCAGAGAAGGCAACTGAATGATTCTGGATGTTCTGATTCCCAGAATAGTGCCTTGCACCTAGCAGGTGCTGAGTTAATATTTGCAGACTCAAAGACTTCATTAAACTCCATTCAAAGAAACCAAGTGACTCCATTCTACCTATTCAGCAGTGCTCCACGGAAAACAGTATGGATCACTTTAACCAATATATTATGCTACATCTGTTTGGCACATTATAATTCCCTGAGTGCAATGGCAGAACACAAGAAAGAAAGGAACACCCTGAAATGTCAGTGTCCCAAAGGCAGAGCTTTGACGGTGCTGGAAGCCGCTTGGGGATGTCTTCCGTTGTCTTTCAACAGGAACAGTTACCGTAGGCTTCGGTAAGGAAGAGAAAGGCAAAACATCTCTAATTTTCCCATGCCTAAAGCTCCTCTTGCTTGGCAGAAGCTCTCGATGTGTGGGAAGGCCTTTGGGACAACTCTCTCCACGGCTGCCAGGTAGCTGCTTTTGCTAAGTCTGATGCAGCTTCCTGTCAGACTCCCTCCATCCCCTCTGCCTGCCAGGTTACAGAAGGATGGATTGACATTACGTGTAAAAATAGCAGAGGTTAGATGTGAGACCCAGGTGCTTTAACATGTGAGCACTCTCAGTCCAGTCCCTCTGAGGGGAAAACCAATACAGATATTGACAAGGGAAATTGATGTTGTATCTTTGTAAGACATTCCTAAAGCATCTCTAAAAACAATTTCCACAGTAGCATTTGCCTTTTCCTTTTCTATCTTGAGTACCCTCTTCTGACCATCCAGCCTCGGAGCTAAATGCAATCACAACACTGGATCCAGAAGAGTAAACAAGGGAGGTAGAGAGGAGATAAAAATCTTGCTCTTCTGCACACAGCGTTTTGAGTTAAGCGTTCAGCCAGTGCGTAGGCAATGTGCATCCGCTTCCAGGAGGCTAGGGGGAGCCCAAACACAGTTGAACACTCCCTGGTAAACGGAACTCATTTAAATTTTCTGTCCCACAGCTTGAGAGCATCTTTTGAAAGTATCCCCCTTCATTGGTCCAGGGAAGAGTCTAGGCATCTCTGATTGGAAGATGGAAAAGTAAACGCAGCAGAATCCCCCAGATACATTCTAGGGTTGCTTTTTTTAAATGGTGTTTGCACCAGACTGTCGGATAATACTCGGTTTCCAGCAGTTATACAAAGCCACGGCAGGAGTAACCAGGAAGATCATTTCATAGCTGGACTGGAAAATTCCATATGGAGGTAGTTTGCAATTGGCTCGTATTCTCCACCTAACCCACTTGTTATTTTTTTTTAATATATAAATTTATTTATCTTTGGCTGTGTTTGGTCTTTGTTGTTGCGCGCGGGCTTTCTCTAGTTGCGGCGAGCGGGGGCTACTCTGTTGCGGTGCGCGGGCTTTTCATTGCAGTGGCTTCTCTTGCGGAGCATGGGCTCTAGGCATGCAGCTTCACTAGTTGTGGCACATGGGCTCAGTAGTTGTGGCTCGCGGGCTCTAGAGCGCAGGTTCGGTAGTTGTGTGCACGGGCTTCATCGCTCCACAGCATGTGGGATCTTCCCGGACCAGGGCTCTAACCCATGTCCCCAGCCTTGGCAGGCAGATTCTTAACCCCTGCACCACCAGGGAAGTCCCTAACTCACTCGTTCTATTTTTAATTTGATGTCTTCTGTAATAGCACTTTTTTAACCCTTTTCAATTTGTGATTGGGCTTCATACTTCATTTATATATTCTTTTGGCTTTCAAATGCAATATATAGATAAGAGTGACTTTGTAACATATGAATCAATAACAATATCCCTAAGACAAGTAGCCTAGAGTCAGTTCCTAATTTACCAACAGGTAGTTTGCGTATTGGCTGTTTGGAAGTCTACTCCCAGCCTTTAGAAATAGGAAATTTCCTGATGGCACTTAAAAATTGCCCTAATATACAATAAACCTGATCCTAACTTGAGAAGCAAAACAATATAGTAGAGTTACTTTATTAACGGTGTGAATTTTCTAGCAAGCTATTCAACGTGACTGATCATCCCTCCTTAAAGTGAGGAAACTCTGGGTTATTCTGAGGCTTCAATGAGAAAGCGGTTGTAAAGTGCTTACCACTTTGCTTGGCACACATAAATGCCTGATATTCTTAGCTATCCAGAACCCGACATAATGCTTGGAGCAAAATAAGTACTAAAAAAATCTTAAAAAAAAAAAAAGAAAGAATGAATGAATACATGAAGGGAATTCCACATACAACAATATCTTCATGGGAAATATACAGGTTCACATTTTCCTGACTACCTTCTCCCATCCCCTATTCTTTTGCTAAATTGGGTGGAAGATTACTCTCCTTTACTATTCCTTGAATAGTAACAAGGATTCCTCCAACTCTACTCCATTTAGGCAGCTCCGAGACCCAGTAAGTATAAGGCTTTGGGTAGAAATGAGAGGGGTGAGTATCATTTGAAGGGGGGCTGTCAATGGTTCTGGTCCAGAGTAGAAGAAGGAGTATGAATACTAGTTTTGAGTCCCTCAAGCTATAAAGGAAGGAAAAAGGCTCAGATTAGGGATACAGGGAGAGCAGCCTTGAAAAGGAGAACACAACAGCAGGAAGGAATTCAGGGGGGAGAAAATCGTGTGTATTATAATTAAAAAGGCAGGAGTTCTGGGAATGCAGGGAGAGGACTGATGGCATGGGTGAGGGGAGAAGGCATATGCTTAGATGGGGTCTGTAAAAGGATGGGGGCAGAGGCAGCAGCAGGATGAGGTGTGTCAATGTAGCAAGCAAAGGGGAAGACAAAGGGGAAGAGGAAGAAAATCTCTTTGTGGTCAGTCCTAGGAACTGTTCAGTCTCACAAGCAGGATGAACAGTAAGGCAGAAACCACACTTGGGCAGGTGGTTCAGAGGGGCTGATTATATTACTAACTCCCAAAAGGTCTTCAGCCTCTGGGGGTGGGGAGAAGTCAGTGACTTCTGTTCAGGCCAGAGAAGTTAAAAAGACACCAGGTCAGGGACAAAGCTGCAGGACAGGCTACATCACAGGCAATTACAGAACAAAGGAAGGCAGATTCCCAGTTGGAGGATGGTACCGTCAACAAAGGTCAGTGAGACAGGCTACTCAGCGACCAAACTGGAGGAAAATCACCTCTGAGACTGTAACAGCCTTGGCCCATTCAACTTAGTCCCTCTTTGGGGTCTTGAAGATCAGGCCTGATATTTCTGGCCTGGCTTCATATCATTGTTGCTGTACTCAGTGAAGTGTCCAAAGACAGGTCTACCTCACTTGAGTGGATCATATCTTCCCTCAATCTTGTGAGTAAGTCTTCCCTGCAGTCTTTTTCCTGATTTGTCATCTTCTAGAAATGCATATTCCCCTGGAGCAGAGACTAGACTTCGGTAATGAAGCCAGGCCCGGTTTGGTGTCAGCTTCTGTGACAAGGCATGAAGGCTGGACCTACTTATTGTGGAAACAAAGGACCACCTCCCACCAAAAAATAGGGATATTTGCCCAGTGAAGATTTCCCTGTTAGTGAGAATTGCTAAGCATCTTAATCATAGGTCTAATAAATTAATAGAACATACAGAAAAATGCTACTAGCACTTCCGTACTCAAAATTACAAAGGATGATTGGACATGCTTTGCTTAACACAAAGAAAAACGTTTCCGGATCTAGTTCCCACGTATCTGCGAGTAAGTCAAGTCTCTTTCACTTTGATTCTGTGGCATTTCATGTCATCACAAAGGTAGGGTGTACACTGGTGCCTAGAACAGCACCTGCATGAAGGAGGTGATGGGTTTTCACACTTTATATACGATGCGTGACTCAATTTGCCATCTTAAAAAAAAAACAGCAACAAACAAATTTTACAAATATTTTTTATTGTTATGATTTAAAAGAGCTAGTGAAAATTACTGAGACATGATTTCTCAGAGGGAGGTTACTAGCCCCAGAATTATATGCTCAAATAATGTGCCCCTTAGTATTCTGAAGATTTTTCCAAGACACAGAAATATTCAGTTCACTGAACACCTCACAATGTCTGAGGTTTTCTGTTTATAAACTGAAATTGCTAATTCAAACTCACAAAGTTGCTGAGAGAACTAATGAAATGCCAAGGAGAGGGAAAAGAAGCACTTAAATGGATATGTGTGTGAGTGACCATATTTATATATATATATATAATTTTATATAAATTTAATATATATAGTTACCTTTTTTTCCCCGTAGTTTATCAGGGGTACAAAATGAGTTTGTATATAGAAATGGGACTAACTAACCCAGGTTTTAATTTGACATCTCATTGCTGTGTGACCTTGGTTAAGCTACTAACGTTTTCTGAACCTCAGTTTCCAAGAGGCCCTGATGTGAAAATTCATATGAAAATACTGTGCAAACAACAAAGCATTTTATAAATGTATGTTTTGCTGGAACCTAAAAGGATACAGGAGCATAAATACACAGAGTTTAAAGACATTAAGCCACAGGGAGATTTCTTCGTAGCATACAAATGCCTAATTTAGATTCCAAAGATTAGAACATAGAAGTATTCCAAGGAAAAAGTGTTAAGGCCTTATGTAGCAAATAAGAACATAGATCATATATGTTAGAAAAATGTTAAGTATTTCCTCTTTCCACCCAAAGCACAAGCAAGGGCTTAAGGTCTTTTAAATTCAGAGAGAGAGTAAAAAAGAGTGGAAAGAAAAGGCTACCAGTAATGCATGTTATGAAGTATATTCTTCTAGCAATACATTTTCTAGATACAAAACTGGAGCAGGCGCCATGGGTGAAGATCGATATGGACCGGAGATACCAGTGTTCGGTTTGAATTTTCTTCTTTTAGTAGAGACCTTGGACTCAGACAGACTGCCACGGACCCACAGTAAACAGCACCCGGCTACCATCTCCCCTCTCCACTCCTTCCCTCTTACATCTCCCTTCCTTTTGGCTCTAGCGTTTTCCACTACCTTTGTAAAGGATAAAAACTTGTGACTGGTATACTCACATCAAGAGGCCCTCTGATTTCTGGGGTGACATACCCATTTGACTTGGGTGCAGTCTCTTCAGCACTCCTAATAATCTTAAGGGACTCAAAGAAGTGAAGAGCTTTCTTTAAGGTGACACAGCTGGTGAGAAAACCGGGGTCGACCTTCTGACCTGGTTGGCTTCAGTGCCTGTATACTCTTTCCCAAAGAGTTGAGGAGGAGAGTTCTAGGGGTGCAGAGTTCGATGTGGGGCAGGAAGGCCTGAAGGGGACGGCCAAGGAAGTGTTAAGATGCCGACACTCCCTTCCCCGCATTGTTTTTTGTGAATACCAGCTCAGGCAATACAAGGAAAATGGCAGCCTTGCCAAAGAACTCAGTAGGCTGACAGACGATACTATAGAGAAAATGACAAGGGCTACTCTGTGGAAGAAGGAGTCAATATCAAAGGCTCACCTCTGACTAGACCAAGTCTGATCTGCAGCTGGAACCAGCGTGGAAGGAATGAGCTTCCCTGCCCTCCCCGCCCCGCCCCTGACAGCCTCAGCAGGCACAGCATTTGCCCACGTGGTGACCCTGACCTCATGGCTAGGTTCATATTCAATATCAGCTTGCTGCGCTCAGGAAACCTTTTTACCCTTCTAGCATTCTCTGGAATGTTCTTTCTACATTTATATAACAAACCATTACTCATGTCCTGGTCACTTTTAGAGGATGCTATTGTAGTCACCTCCTTCCCTTTTTACCATACATGCCCTGCCTGCGTGACATCTTTCTTTCTCCCTTCCTGCCTTCCTGCCTCCTTCCCTCTCTCCCTTCCTTCTTGTCTTCCTTTCTCAAATGTTAATTGAGCCTCTTCTGTGGGCACTGTGGTAGACATTGGTTCTGCTGGACCTATATAGTTCCCAAGGGCCTTGCATTTCTACTGTTCTGTAGTTTTCCTTCTATACATGATTTTTAAATGAATCCTTTTGGCCAAATGCTAGAATCAGGATTTTTCTCCTCATTGTCTTTGGAAGGGATCATGCAACTACTGTTTTTAATACAGCTCTTCCAAAAAGTCAAACAAGAATGTGTATGCAAGAAAAGTATTTTGGGGGTGTTCTTAACATGAACATAGATCACTAAAGAATGTATAGATGGACTTCATTCATTCTATCACTTCCTTGAAACTATAAGTAAAATTTTGTTTACACAGGTGTAGATGATTTTTTTCTGAAAATAGTTTTCATCAGATTTTCAAAGGGGTCTAAAACCTAAAACTAGATGAGAACAACTGAGTTATCTGAAGGCAATGGTGATAACCTTTCTAAAATGTGTTCTCTGTATAGGTGTTAACATTAGGCTGCTTCTTGTACATCATTTGATTTCATGATGATCACAATTGTGATGGACCCAAATGAAGACTATTATAACTGAGGATGACTTGATGGTACATTTTAAAGTTTGGCTCGTCTCAGCACGATATGAAAAGAATTGGGATTATTTACAAGAAGGGGCCAATGAAAGATCTAATTTACAATGTACGCTCCACTTCAAATTAATACGTTATAAACTATGTTCAATATATAAAGTATTGTGATGCATTCACACAGCAATAAAACACATCTTTATGGGAATGCTTGGTGAAAAAATGGGGTTCAAAAGAACAAAAATTAGCAATATTTTTAGTCAGCTTTGCTTAATGCAGTCCTATGTACGTGATGTATAGAGGCTGGACTCTTGCACAATGGTAGCTGATTTACAGTTGATCATACTATACAGAGTAATAGTTCAGTGATACCTTTTAGTTTAATGTGCCCAAATAATCCTTCTTTCTGTATTTATACACAAGACAGTTACAGGCTATTCTTGCCTTGTCTATACAGCGGGGTATAAAAAGCTTCCAGGATTGATATTCTGAAAGAATTAGCTGGCCACATCCTAGAAGGAAACTCTAGAGGTGAGATACACTTGAGCATGCCCAGCTCCTCACTCTTTTACCATAGTGACATCAGACCCGCTCATGTCAGCAAGAAAAATGATTAAGAGTTCTACGTCTTGAAGCTCCATAAATAAAAATTAAACCCCTCATCAAATCATTGTCACACTTGAAGTTTCAGGTGACAACACTAGGTTAATTATCCTAGAAACTAGATTAGGGTGCAAAATAGGCAATGGAAATACCAGCCTCATTCCACTGGTGGCGTATGGAGGAAAAAATCTGTGAGCAGCTTACAGGAAAAAAAAAAAATCATATCAGTCAATCCATTCATTAATTCAATCAACAAAAATGTATGCCCACTCCAAGATGTGTATCCAAGTGAAAAGAAAACCTATGTTCACACAAAAAACTTTACCCTAATGTTTATAGCAGCTTTATCTGTAGCCACCCCAAAAAGGAAATAACCCCAAATGTCCTTCTACTTGGGCATGGATAAGCAAACTGTAATACCGCTATACCATGGAATACTAAGTAATAAAAATGAACAGGGTATTGATACATGTTACAACATGGATGGATCTCAGCTGCATTGTGTGAATTAGAAGAAGCCAGACCCAAATATGTATAATTCCCTTGATGTGACATTCTGGCAACGGAAAACGATAAGGACAGAAAACAGATTAGTCATTACCAGAGGTAATGTAGGGAAGCCTTAACCACGAAGGATTAGTACAAAAATGTGAGTGTGTGTGTGCATATATGTGTGTGTTTGTGAGGGGGAAGGGGGCAATGGAACCATTCCGTGTCTTGATTGTAGTGGTGTTATACAACCCTGTATCTGTCCAAACACACAGAACTGTACACCAAAAGGAGTGGATCTCACTGTATACATATTGAAAAATAAGTGTGAGAAAAAGGATGGTAATAACATAGCCCAAGTTCAAAGCAACTTGATTCAATTTTTTTTCTTGGACTCTGAGTATTTCAGAGATGGAAAGGCAAACAACACATTACCAAAATACAAAATTCTTTTCCTTGACCTTAAACATCACAAACTAATGAGCAAAACAAGCTTGTTGGGAGAAACAGAAAAAGCTTTAGTAGCTATAGGAGGGGTATGCACAATCTAAAGGATGAGGAAAATCTATTATTACTGGAATAGATTTTCCCTTCCTGGTCACTTTTGTCAGAAATGTATCGTCAAAGCCGTGACTTTTGCTACTAAAACAAGTGCAGCTCCCCAGAAGTAAAAGAGCCTTCTGGGGGTTGCCCCAGCAGCCCCTGGTAGCTTTCCATTCTGATATACAGTGTGAGGCTGGTAGGCACCATGCCCCCCCCTTCTGCCCCATCACTTCAACTGCTGTTATTCAGCAGAACATAGCCTGCCATTCTCCCCTTTTCCTACAGCTGTACTGATTCCACTATTGGAGAGACATTCTCCTCCAAAGAGCTCATGGTTTTTGGGGTATCAGTGGGCTATCTGCTGAAATAAACAGCTTCTGGGGACCACAGAAGGGGCAAGATTTATTTCTTCATCTGTGGTGGCTATATAGAGTTGATAGTTTAAAAAATAGCTAGACTGCACTTCTTGTGGGCTTTTTATTTTATTTTATTTTTCCTTTTCCGTTTTCTCCATCCCCTGGGAGCCAACTGAGCAGCTCCCTCCCTGCCTTATCTCACCGACTACAGTAATGAGCTCCAGGGGGACCTCAATACTGCCTTTGAAGTAACAGGATTCTCCGAATACACTTTGAAATTTCTCTTATACATTGTTTGTTTCTTGTTCGCTCTGACTGTCTCCTTGTAGGGGGGTCTGACAGCTGTTGGGGGGAGGGGTGGTCCAGCATGACAGTTCTGGAATGTGTAAATTGAACCACAACAACAACAAAAACACAAACAAAAAAAGAAAGAAGAAGGAGAAAACAAAACAAAACAAAAAACCTTCCAACCCACTGCCATAGCAGAAACGGAAGGCTGTGGGCTCTAGGAGCTGAAGCATCCTGCTGGCTGCGAGCAGAGGAAGACAGCCAAGGATAGACACAGCTGGGAGGTCTGAAAACTGTCACAGAGGAAATGGTCTGCTGCAGACAGGTTCTTGTGGGCTAAGATACAGCCCAGGGGAGAGGCAGAGGGACTCTGCCTTCCTCTCCTTGGGATTTCAGTACACAAAGATGCTGCATCTGAAATAGTTTAGCATCCTATGTACCGAGCAGGGGGGATACACAGCACAACCATTTTAATCTTTATACCTTGCACACTGGAAAGACCTAGAACAGGTTTTGGAGATTCGGGGATGGGAGAGTTAGCATTTAGGAAACACGAAGGGAATAGGATATAAAGTGTGGGGAGAGAGGGGCTTCCCTGGTGGTGGAGTGGTTGAGAGTCCGCCTGCCGATGCAGAGGACATGGGTTCGTGCTCCGGTCCGGGAAGATCCCACATGCCGCGGAGCGGCTGGGCCTGTGAGCCATGGCCACTGGGCCTGTGCGTCCAGAGCCTGTGCTCTGCAACGGGAGAGGCCACAATAGTGAGAGGCCCGCGTACCGCACAAAAAAAAAAAAAAAAAAGAAGTGTGGGGAGAAACCTGGTCTAGACCCTTGTTTTAGCCATGCACTCACACTCTGGATGAAAGAATTAAATTTCATTCTACAGAGATTTTATCAGCCACTATTTCCAACTAACCAGATTGCAACTTGAAAATGTACAGTAGTGGGAATAGAGAGAAAACCAGATTGCACTAGTCCTTGAAACAGGAAGAGGGTAATCCTCTGCCCAGAAATTCAGGACAGAATGGAAAACCAGACTGACAAAGTCACTCAATATTACTGGGATTTATTTTTATGAAAATTCTTGAGAAGACCATTCGATGTGGAAATACGAGCTGGAGGAAAAGCACACCCAGGGAAACTTGTTTTGCTCCAGCAGAATAGCAGAAGGCGGGCCGAGTGAAACTTGCCCAGTTGTGAGGACACTAGAAGCTTCCAGTGTGATCTCACTTCTGCTTCTCTGGGCTCCTTCTCAACATGTGCCTGTGGTTTTGTAATCACAATTCAAACTCATATACGAACATGGGTCTATAATCTCCTTGACTCCCTTGTCTTACACACTTACTGAAATTTTAGTCCTGTTTTTCTGACTCCTATGGCTTCTTTGTCCTGTACTCCTGGCCTAGTCAGTCTCCGAGTCATGTTTATTCTTTGTGAGATTATTTTATCTTAGTCCTCACCTTTTTTGCTATCACTCCAAGCACCTATCATCACCTAGCTAAACTCTGAAACCACCCCTTAAATGATCTCCTTGGCTCTCTCCTCTCCTATCTCCCTCCTTAAACTTCAGCTCAGTTTTCTTCCATCACTGCTTTAGTGTCTAATCACAGGTCAAAAACCCTTAAAATTCCTTATTTTTATGAATAAAGAGAGCATTCCTCAATTCAAAATTAAAGGCAGATAGCAATTACCAGCTCCTAGGCTAAGCTGTACAGAAACAATTAGGACTACCTCATTCCCACTTCTAGGCCTTCTCAAACCAACAACCCCACCCTTTCCTTCCCTTGTTGTATGTGGTGCTCATAGCACTGGACACATGTAACCCCTTTCTTTCCTTTTATGGGTAAGCATTTAGCGGGCCTAATATGTACAAGGTTTGTAGTTTCCTTCACTCTAAGTAAAATTCAGAAAGTTTAATTTAAAAAGCCAACCTTGGAGATGTCACAGAAATGAGAAGGCTTATGAACGAAAGAAATCCCAGAGAGAGAAAGTCAGGGATCTCCTGTGCGTGAAAGTGCTCCTTGGACTGTGATGGGCTGGCACACTGAGGGAGCAATTTCATTTGTGCCCTTTGCCTTCCCTTTTTCTCCCCCTCCCCCTTTTGAAGTGCTGATCTTTGCCTGCCTGTGTTTTATTGGTCCAGGGATCACGCGTTAGAGCTGAGAATTGCTAAAGCCTCATTAGGGTAAAAAACAGACAACAAAAAGAGATTCTTTTTCAGCTTACATGGAATACTCACAAGAGTACAATTTGCCCCAATCCAGGGATAAAGGCTCCATCATTTCCAATGATTCAACATCCAACTATGTTCTCTAACCATATTGCAATAAAATTAGAAAAGTAATAATGAAAAAGAGCCAAAGATATTTCCTATGTCTTGAAACTAAAATGCTTGCTATTAAATTACTCTTGGGCTAATGCAGAAATCATCAGGGAAATTATGAAATACTTACAACTGAATGACAGTGATATCACCACATATGAAAGCTGTCAGGGCACAACTAAAGCAGAACCTGAGGAAAATGTATAGTTTTTAAAAACATTTATCAAAAAAGAAGAAAAATTAAAAGATTGAAATAAAATGAGCCATGATTCTGTTTGATTCATTGGGAAAAGAGGAACAGACCAAACTGAAATTAGGAGATAATTATTGAAGAAAAAGGGAAATCAAGAAATATAGAACAAAAATGCAATAATAAATATTGCTCAAATCTAAATCTAGCTCTTTTAAGACTAGTTAGACAAACCTCTGATAATACTTGCTAAAGGAAAATGGAGATATTTTCAATCAAACAAAATACAGAATGCAAAGTTGGACACAGCCAAAAACAAAACAGCAATTAACAAAAATAAAGAAAATTATAGCCAACTCTTCACTAATACATATGAAAATAGATGAGACATTCACCTGAAAAAGTATACAAATTACTGTGGCAGATTGTATTCTTCATAAATGTCCATATGTACTTCCAGAATCTTGCCACTCTTTCATAGGAAATAAAGTCCATTTTCCCTCCCTTTGAGCCTTAGCAGGCATGTGACTGCTCTGACCCATAGAGTGTGGCTATCTGGATAGCTGTGTGATTTCCAATGCTATGTCTTCCTCCACTCTGGGAAAGCCAGCCACCAAGGTAAAAGCCTAAATTAGCTGACATGGGAAGACAACATGGAGAGGCCCACAGGGAAAGGAACCAAGGTCTTCACAGAAAGCTTGCATTGACAGTCAGATGTATGAATATATGAGCCTCCAGGTGACTTCAGCCCCTAAACTTCAATTCTTCCAGCTGGGGGACAATATCACTCAGGAACAAGCCACCCCACTACATTCCTGTCTCAATTCCTGACCCGCACAATCTGTGAGGATAAAAAATTATTGTTTTTATCACTAAGTTTCAATGTAATTTGTTACACAGCCATAGTAATTAAAACAATTGCCAAACCTGGAACAAAAGTTAGAAAGTTGATCAATAACCATTCAAAAACTTGAGATGGCAATGAGAGGCACTCTGCTACTTCTAAGCAGAGTTTTACAGGAAGTTCAAAACTTTAAAGACAAAATAATTCCTGTCGTACACAAATTGTTCAAGAAAACAGAAAAAAAAAAAAAAAACTATGATTCTCAAGGTTCTAAAACTAGTAAGTACAGTACAAAACATTAATAATTTTATTTATGGGCATATATGAGAAAACACTAAATAAGAATTATCTAACCAAATCCAAGAGACTATTAAAAAATAAATTTACCAAGCAAAATGATTGTTTAATATCAGAAAATCTATCAACATAAGGTACCTATTCACTAATTTTCTCCTAAAGGAGAAAAAGAGTCACCTATTTTTGTAAGTGTAGAGAAATAAACTTTTGATAAAGTTATGTATATATGTATAATGAATATTAACAAAACCAAACAAGTAAACAAACAAACAAAAAAATCTCAGAATACTTGGAATAGTAAGGCACTTCTGGAATTTTATAAGGATTATATACCAAATCTACAGTAAGTATCCTTCTAAAAGGCATTCCCTTACAGATATGGAAAAAAAAACAAAGATGTCCATTATCACTGCTGTTATTCAGTATGGTACTAGAGGTTCTGGCCAGTGCAAAAGCACATGAAAAAGAAATAAGAGCTTCAAGGATTGAAAGAATTACAGCAAAGCTCTAATTATCTGCAGATGCTATGACTATTTACATAGAAAAATCAACGGATTCTTCATATAAACTATTAGAACTCAAAATAAACATCTGAAATACTTATAAGTAAGAACAACTTGCACAAATCAGTATCATTCATCTATTTTGCACGAACCAATATATTCATCTATCTAATACCAGAAACAGCCAACTTGACGATATAATAGATATTAAGTGCCATTCATAATAACTAAGAAAGATAGAAAGTAGAAATTGCCTTGGTCAAAAATGCAGTCTATTATACATAACATTGTAAAACAACTATACCCCAATTAAAAAGGAAAGAAAAGAAAACAACAAAATAGTGCACAAACTCTTTATAGAGAAAAATTTTAAATTCTATTATAAGTTACAAAGTAGATTTAAATAAAAAGTGAGACACTATGGACTCTGGTCTAAAGAGCCAGGTGTGAGGCCTCTGCCCCCAGCACCGAATGAGCAAGTGAAACTAGAAAGCACAAGGAAAAAAGAGGGAGAATTCTTTGTGAAATATGAAGAAGGAAAACTCCTTGATCCAAAAGACTGGAAAACTAACTCAAAAACACATTGAAGAACTTTGAAGCCATGTGGCTGACAGGGTTGTGCTGCTCTGGATGGGTGTCAAGCGTGAGCCTCTGAGGATGACAGCCGAGTTCAGGACATTGGACCACCAGAGACCTCCTGGCCCCACATAATATCAATCAGTAAGAGTTCTCCCAGAAATCTCTGCCTAAATGATAAGACCCAGCTCCACTAAGCGAACAGCAAGCTCCAGTGCTGGACACCCCATGCCAAACAATTAGCAAGACAGGAACACAACCCCACCCACTAGCAGAGAGGTTGCCTGGAATCATACTAAGTTCACAGACACCCCAAAACATACCACCAGAGGTGGTCCTGCCCACCAGAAAGACAAGATCAAGCCTCATCCACCAGAACACAGGCAGCAGTCCCCTCTACCAGGAAGCCTACACAACCCACTGAACCAAACTTACCCACTGGGGGCAGACACCAAAAACAATGGGAACTATGGACCTGCAGCCTACGAAAAGGAGACACCAAATACAGTAAGTTAAGCAAAATGAGAAGACAGAGAAATATGCAGCAGATGAAGGAGCAAGGTAAAAACCCACCAGACAAAACAAATGAAGAGGAAATAAGCAGTCTACCTGAAAAAGAATTCAGAGTAATGATAGTAAAGATGATCCAAAATCTTAGAAACAGAATGAAGAAAATACAAGAAACGTTTAACAAGGACCTAGAAGAAATAAAGAGCAAAAAAACAATAATGAACATCAGAGTAAATGAAATTTACAATTCTCTAGAAGGAATCAATAGCAGAATAAATGAGGCAGAAGAAAGGATAAGTGGCCTAGAAGATAAAATAGTGGAAAAATCTACCACAGAGCAGAATAAAGAAAAAAGAATGAAAAGAATTGAGGACAGTCTCAGAGACTACTGGGACAATATTAAATTCACACACAGTCGAATTATAGGGGTCCCAGAAGAAGAAGAGAAAAAGAAAGAGACTGAGAATATATGTGAAGAGATTAAAGTTGAAAACCTCCTTAATATGGGAAAGGAAATAGTCAATCAAATCCAGGAAGCACAGAGAGTCCCATACAGGATAAATCCAAGGAGAAACATGCCAAGACACGTATTAATCAAACTGTCAAAAATTAAATACAAAGAAAAAATACTAAAAGCAGCAAGGGAAAAGCAACAAATAACATACAAGTGAATCCCCATAAGGTTAACAGCTGATCTTTCTTTTCAGCAGAAACTCTGCAAGCCATAGGGAGTGGAAGGACATATTTAAAGAGATGAACAGGAAAAACCTACAACCAAGATTACTCTACCAAGCAAGGATCTCATTCACATTTGAGAGAGAAATTGAAAACTTTACAGACAAACAAAAAACTAAGAGAAAAATACCACTAAACAAGATTTAAATCAAATGCTAAATGAACATCTCTAGGCAGGAAACACAAGAGAAGGAAAAGACCTACAATAACAAACCCAAAACAATTAAGAAAATGCTAATAGGAACATACATATCAATAATTACCTTAAATGTAAATGGATTAAATGCTCCAACCAGAAGACATAGACTGGCTGAATGGATACAAAAACAGGACCCATATATATGCTGTCTACAAGAAACCCACTTCAGACCTAGGGACAAATTACACACTGAAAGTGAGGGGATGGAAAAAGATATTCCATGCAAAAGGAAATCAAAAGCTGGAGTAGCAATCCTCATATCAGACAAAATAGACATTAAAATAAAGACTATTACAAGAGACAAAGAGGACACTACCTAATGATCAAGGGATCGATCCAATAAGAGGATATAACAATTGTAAATATTTATGCAACCAACATAGGAGCACCTCAAAACTTAAGGCAAATACTAACAGCCATAGAAGGGGTAATTGATAGTAACACAATCATAGTAGGGGACTTTAACACCCCACTTTAACCAATGGACAGATCATCCAAAATGAAAATAAATAAGGAAACACAAGCTTTAAATGACACATTAAACATGATGGGCTTAATTGATATTTATAAGACATTCCATTGAAAAACAACAGAATACACTTTCTTCTCAAGTGCTCATGGAACACTCTCCAAGATAGATCATATCCTGGGTCACAAATCAAGCCTCAGTAAATTTAAGAAAATTGAAATCGTATCAAGAATCTTTTCCAACTACAATGCTATGACATCAGATATCAATTACAGGAAAAGAACTGTAAAAAATAAAAACACATGGAGGCTAAACAATATGTTACTAAATAACAAAGAGATCACTGAAGAAATCAAAGAGGAAATCAAAAAATACCTAGAAACAGATGACAATGAAACACGATGGCCCAAAACCTATGGTATGCAGTGAAAGCAGTTCTAAGAAGGAAGTTTATAGCAATACAGTCCTACCTCAAGAAACAAGAAACATCTCAAATAAACAACCTAACCTTACACCTAAAGCAATTAGAGAGAGAAGAACAACAAGGACAACAGAAAAAACCCAAAATTAGTGGAAGGAAAGAAATCATAAAGATCAGATCAGAAATAAATGAAAAAGAAATGAAGAAAATGATAGCAAAGATCAATAAAACTAAAAGCTGATCCTTTGAGAAGATAAACAAAATTGATAAGCTATTAGCCAGACTCATAAAGAAAAGAACGGAGAAGACACAAATCAACAGAATTAGAAATGAAAAAGAAGTAACAACTGACACTGCAGAAATACAAAAGATCATAAGAGATTATTACAAGCAACTATATGCCAATAAAATGGACAACCAGGAAGAGATGGAGAAATTCTTAGAAAAGCACCACCTTCCAAGAATGAACCAGGAGGAAATAGAAAATATAAACAGACCAATCACAAGCACTGAAATTGAAACTGTGATTAGAAATCTTCCAACAAACAAAAGCCCAGGACGAGGTGGATTCACAGGCGAATTCTATCAAATATGTAGAGAAGAGCTAAAACCTAGCCTTCTCAGACTATTCCAAAATATAGCAGGAGGAACACTCCCAAACTCATTCTACAAGGCCACCATCACCCTGATACCAAAACCAGACAAAGATGTTACAAAAAAAGAAAAGTACATGCCAAAATCACTGATGAACATAGATGCAAAAATCCTCAACAAAATACTGGCAAGAAGAATCCAACAGCACATAAAAAGCATCATACACCACGATCAAGTGGGGTTTATCCCAGGAATGCAAGGATTCTTCAATATATGCAAATCAATCAATGTGAGAAACCATGTTAACAAATTGAAGGAGAAAAAACATATGATCATTTCAATAGATGGAGAAACAGCTTTTGACAATATTCAACACACATTTATGCTAAAAACTCTCTAGAAAGCAGGCATAGAGGGAACTTAACTCAACATAATAAAGGCTATATTTAGAACTTATATTTAAACTTATATTAGACCCACAGCCAACATCATTCTCAATGGTGAAAAACTGAAACCATTTCATCTAAGATCAGGAACAAGACAAGGATGTCCACTCTCACCACTATTATTCAATATAGTTTTGGAAGTTTTAGCCACAGCAATCAGAGAAGAAAAAGAAATCCAACTTCGAAAAGAAGTAAAACTGTCACTGTTTGCAGGTTACATGATACTATACATAGAGAACCCTAAAGATGCTACCAGAAATATACGAGAGCTAATCAATGAATTTGGTAAAGTAGCAGGATACACAATTAATGGACAGAAATCTCTTGCATTCCTATAAACTAATGATGAAAAATCTGAAAGAGAAAACACTCCCATTTACCATTGCAATGAAAAGAATAAAAGACCTAGGAATAAACCTACTTAAGGAGACAAAAGACCTGTATGCAGAAAACTATAAGACACTGATGAAAGAAATTAAAGATGATACAAACAAATGGAGAGATATATCATGTTCTTGGATCGGGAGAATCAACATTGTGAAAATGACTACACTACCGAAAGGAATCTACAGATTCAATGCAATCTCTATCAAACTACCAATGGCATTTTTCACAGAACTAGAACAAAAAAATTCACAATTTGTATGGAAACACAAAAGACCCCGAATAGCCAAAACAATCTTGAGAAAGAAAAATGGAGCTGGAGGAATCAGGCTCCCTGACTTCAGACTATACTACAAAGCTACAGTAATCAAGATAGTATGGTACTGGCAGAAAAAGAGAATGGAATAGGATAGAAAGCCTAGAGATAAACCCATGCAAATATGTTTACCTTATCTTTGATAAAGGAGGCAAGAATATACAATGGAGAAAAGACAGCCTCTTCAATAAGCTGTGCTGGGAAAACTGGACAGCTACATGTAAAAGAATGAAATTAGAACACTCCCTAACACCATATACAAAAATAAACTCATAATGGATTAAAGACCTAAATGTAAGGTCAGACACTATAAAACTCTTAGAGGAAAATATAGGCAGAACACTCTATGACATAAATCACAGCAAGATCCTTTTTGACCCACCTCCTAGAGAAATGGAAATAAAAACAAAAATAAACAAATGGGACCTAATGAAAATTAAAATCTTTTGCACAGCAAAGGAAACCATCACCAAGATGAAAAGACCACCCTCAGAATGGGAGAAAATATTTTCAAATGAAGCAACTGACAAAGGATTAATTTCCAAATATACAAGCAGCTCATGTAGCTCAATATCAAAACAATAAACAATCTAATCCAAAAAATGGGCAGAAGACCTAAGTAGACATTTCTCCAAAAAAGCTATACAGATTGCCAACCATCACATGAAAGGATGCTCAACATCACTAATCATTAGAGAAATGCAAATCAAAACTACAATGAGGTTATCACTTCACACTGGGCAGAATGGCCATCATCAAAAAATCTACAAACAATAAATGCTGGAGAGGGTGTGGAGAAAAGGGAACCCTCTTGCACTGTTGGTGGGAATGTAAATTGATACAGCCACTATGAAGAACAGTATGGATGTTCCTTAAAAAACTAAAAATAGAACTACCATACGACCTAGCAATCCCACTCTTGAGCATATACCCTGAGAAAAACATAGTTCAAAAAGAGTCATGTGCCACAATGTTCATTGCAGCACTATGTACAATAGCCAGGACATAGAAGTAACCTAAGTGTCCATCGACAGATGAATGGATAAAGAAGCTGTGGCACATATATACAATGGAATATTACTCAGCCATAAAAAGAAACGAAATTGAGTTATTTGTAGCAAGGTAGATGGACCCAGAGTCTGCCGTAAAGTGTGAAGTAAGTCAGAAAGAGATCAAATACCATATGCTAACGCATATATATGGAATCTAAAAAAAAAAAGAAAATGGTTCTGAAGAACCTAGGGGCATGACTGGAATAAAGACACAGATGTAGAGAATGGACTTCAGGACCCAGGGAGGGGTAAGGGTAAGTTGAGATGAAGTGAGAGAGTGTTATTGACATATATACACTACCAAATGTGAAATAGATAGCTAGTGGGAAGCAGTTGCATAGCACAGGGAGATCAGCTCGGTGCTTTGTGACCATGTAGAGGGCTGCGGTAGGGAAGATGGGAGGGAGACACAAAAGGGAGGGGATATAGGGATATATGTATACATATAGTTGATTCACTTTGTTATCAGCAGCAACTAACACAACAACGTAAAGCAGTACTCCAATAAAGATGTTAAAAAATAAATAAATAAATAAAAAGTGATCGATACCCTGTTCTTGGACGAGATAACATTGTAAAGATATGTGTTATCTACAGTTACTCCCAATAAACATACCAGTAGGATCAGCAGAAGTATTTTAAATAAATTCAATAAATTTATTGTAAAATGTATACAAAAAAATAAAAATCTTAGATCACTAAATCCACTTTTAAGAAGTCGACCAGAGAAAACCTTACAAGCCTTAAGATACAAAGTTATGGTAATGAAAACATAAAATTGCCACAGAAATAAACAAATCGACCAAATGAAACAGAATAAGGAGCTTATACATAGATCTATGCATATATAGGAACTATATAAATAATAAAATAGTAATATGAATCTATAAAGGAGTAATTATGTAAAAGATATTTGGGGGAAAAATAGGTTCATTAAATGGAAAACAATAAAGTTCAACCTCTCCCTGATATTTAGATACAAAGATGAATTCCAAACAGATTTACAATCTATGTAAATAGTAAAACAATTATGCTAATAGATGAAATTAAATATATTTGTTACCTTGGGGGTAGGAACATAATTTTAAACGACTCAGAAAGCACAACTATAAAGCAAATAATAAAATAATCATTGGCTTTGACTACACTGGAAATTAAGTATTTATGTTCACTGCAGGTTACTGCTGATAAAATTGAAAGGTGACATACATTGAGAGGACATTTGAAATCTTAAAAGGATTAATATCAAGAATATGCAAGAAAATTCCCATAAATCCACTAGACCAAGGCAAAGAACTCAAAAGAAAATAGGCAGAGAATCAAAAATAAAGTTCACAGAAAGAAAGAAAAAAAATGCATAGCAAAAATACTATTGATCAGAAAAATATAAATTAAAATTACCTCGAGATACCAATTTACACCAATCTGGCAAAAAATAAAAGTTGGATAATAACAAATGTTACAAGAATATAAGGAAATGGGATTTTATTGGTAGGAATGTATAAAATAGAGCAATCTGGCAGAACTTAATACAATTATGCTTGAGTTGAATTGAGGAAGCTTGTTTATCCTACTATTGGGTATATACTTTAGCACTGCAGACTTCAAAATAAGGTATGCGAGCACAAATAATTTTAAGCGAATCCATTTTCTGATCCTCAGATTTCATGCAGTCTTAAATTAACCTGCTGGTTTTCTTCTTTCCCACTATTTCTTTGATTATTGCCCTTCTTCCACTTTAAGAAGAAAGGCCAACCTCTTAACCATCCAGAGTCTTACTCTGGGACAATTCCTTTACTCAAAAATCTGTATTCCAATAAAGGGACAATGTGAAATCTGCAGGGTGATGTGTTAAATTAGAAGCAGGGTGTTTTGGTCAATGTTGGGATATTCTGAACTCAAATATATTGAAGAGTGTGGCAGAGGAGTGAAGACATAAGTCCTTTTTATGACTTCATTTTTCCTACCTTTGACTACCTTCAAAGAAAACATGCATCCTGAGGAAGAGTCCAAGGGCAGAGCAAAGCTAATGAAGTGTTGCTAAGAAAGCTGATGTTACATTATGTTATTCAGGTAAAATATAGGACGCAAAACATGATTCTGTGCGTTTTCTACCCATTTTTAAAATTATAATATTCAAAATCTCTAAGAACTATGATGGACAATTTTAATCTGTTATGAAAGACTCCCTCTCTGCCTATCTATTATTCCGCTATGAGAAAGGCCCAGGGAAATCCTTTCATTCACCCCAGCTAGCTCTATGCCTCAGTTGCATATTTTGCATGATTTGAAGAAAAAGGGGGAAATTTTCCATCTTTATTTCTCACAGATTAACATTACATCTTTAAATTAAAAAGAAAAAAAATACCCTTAAGAGGTGTTTTATATGTTTTGAACATTTATTTAGATCCTTAAACATTTTTACAAACTTTTATGAAAGTTTATACAGTATACTAAAGCATTTAAGACTTAGAGATGTGTGATTGCAAAGAATTAAGAAAAATTTTACATTTTAATTTATATACAATTAGATACAATTGTATTTTTTATATATAATTTTTTGTTGCAGATGATTATGATAGGATGATTAATATACTTCCAAAGGTAAAAATGTATTGCATTAGAATAAAATTATGTGAGGGAAGTGGAGTGGTATTAAAAGTTCAAGGAGACAAAGACAACATAAAATTGCTGACAGTTAAAGGCTTTGTTTAGGTATTTTTACCCTTTTTAGAGTAAGGGTTAATAACAAAACTCTACGGTGTGTCCAGATTGTTGTCTCTAAATATAATTTGCATATTGACTACAAACAAAACAACAACAACAAAAAACTGTTTTTTGTAAAAATAGCTGATTCCACATCTGGAGCAGGGCATTTATAATATGAGTCTTGCCATGACTGAAAGAAACATTATCAAAGACTACTAAGGTCATATCAAAAGGACACAAATGCCAGCTTGGAAAGTTGCCATGGCCCAAACTGGGAAATTCTGAGCATCACATAAATAAAATAATAATAATGACTGCAATAGATTGAAACATATATAAAAGCCCAAAAAAAAAAAAGTCCAGAAGTTCACACTGATTAAAAACAAAAAAAAAAACTTCATTGATGATCCTTAAATATTGCTAGGGCAACACCTCATTATTCTGAAAACCGATTAAGGGAAAAGATCAAGTATTTGTCTTGCCTTTCCCATAGAAGCTGTTTTTCGGAGTTACCAAATAGTTGATAAAGAAAAGTTCTTCTTTATAGAAAACCACAGATAATAAGTACAGGAAGAAAGATAGAATTGGAAAGTCAGAATTTTGTAACCCTAGTAAACCACTGGATATGGTGATCACAGACAGCCGCTAAAACTATTTGATGGCTTATGGTGAATTTTAAATGGATGGATCAGGATGAAAACACCTGAGCCCACTGATGAATCTTGCCAGCACTAATAGAAGGACCACCTGCTATTAGGTGCCTCCTGAAATTAACAGTCTTTAATTTCATTAATCCACTACATCTAACTTTCAGTTTCTAGGAAATGTGAAGAAAAGAACATGTTTAAACAATGCCATGAAGACACAGTTGAGAAAAATGAAGATCTAATTTTGCTGGGACATTCTGAGGAATACTTTCTTTCTTAATAAAATGAGATAAAGTGCTCCCTTCACACCCTGACTCCTACATCCCTGCCTGCATGACTTTTGCATAGTGTCATATACGAATGTGACGGCAGAAACTGCTGAAACCATCCTGTGAAAAGGGAAGAGACCTCATCTGTGGGTGACAGAAAAAGGTGGAGGTTGTGCTCTGCAGATACAAAACTAAGACAGTGTTTAGGGATCAACATCTGTGAAAGGAAACTGAAGGAAGCCACATTGGGCAAGAGGAAGAAACCAAACTCTAATCGGGTCCGATAAACTCTCAGCTGACATACAGTGAGCTCTTGAACAAAGTGTTTCCAGAGTGTCCTGTGGGCCATAACTTTAAACCCCAATCTCATCCTTGCTAAGTCATTAGAGGCAAGCTTCCCTGGGAAGAGCTGGCTCCCTGCAGCTCAAGCTGACCCTGAAGGAGCTTACAGAAGCACCTCCTTGAAGGGGAAACTTCTGCTGTATCTACCATAGAACCTTAGCTCTTGATGTCATTGTTAAGCCTCTAAACAAATCCTGGTACTGGCTAGTCAAGAAAGGTGGGGTGAGGGCAGAAGCATTTGAGGAACAGGATTTACCCTGTCTGGGGCTTGTTCTACAGGCTAGGTGTGCTCAGATAGGAGAGTAAAAGGTAAACAAGGTTCTAATCCCAAAGGGCCCTCCCTATATTTACTTGCTAAGTGGTTAAAATCATATCCTAAATTGTTAAGGTCCAATGGGGAACCAATGAAAGAGTTTTAAGCCGGAAGTCAGATCAGATTTTCAGTTCTGATAACACTTTACCTACTAAATATTTGAGTGATCCAAGGCTTGGGGCAAGTGGAACAGGCAGGAGACAGGGTAGCATGCATTGAATGGTGGCACTGAGCATGGAAATTAGTAACTATAGCTTCAGCCATGTGTATGTTTTACCCAGTAGCTGACCAAGGGTGCAGACATAACAGGGTAAGATTTGCCAGACGAGAAATACTAGGAGTTGGTGGTAGGCCTGAAACAGGGTACTTAAAAAAGAAAACTTAGTTAGGTGGGTTACTGGGTTAAGTGATAATCGGGATGACTTCTGCTTATTCAATATTACTTTTCCAAAATTCTAGAAAAATTGTATGTGAAGATATAAATGCATTTATGCATTTATAGTAAGGGCCTGCAATGGGTTGAGCTGAGCCTAAGTTTAAAATCAGCTTGGTTGTTTGCAAGGTGCTTACTCTGAGAAAACTTGTTTATTTCTTTTCTCCTCAGTACCTTCCTCAGAGGTTTGCTGGAGGATTAAATGAGAAACAGTGACATAAAGTGCCTGATATGTAATAAATCCTAAACAAATGGAAGCTGTTCTTATGACTTATGTCATCCAGGACACATGAAAATAAAATTTTTGAAAAGAAAAACAGGGGCTTCCCTGGTGGTGCAGTGGTTGAGAATCTCCCTGCCAATGCAGGGGATATGGGTTCGAGCCCTGGTCTGGGAAGATCCCACATGCCGCAGAGCAACTAAGCCCGCGAGCCACAACTACTGAAGCCTGTGTGCCGTAGAGCCTGTGCTCCACAACAAGAGAAGCCACCACAAAGAGAAGCCCTCTCACCACAGTGAAGAGTAGACCCTGCTCACCACAACTAGAGAAAGCCTGCGCACAGCAATGAAGACCCAACGCAGCCAAAAATAAATAAATAAAAATTAGTTAATTTAAAAAAATCTATACAATTATTGAATCACTATGTTGTACCCCTGAAACTTATATAATATTGTAAATCAACTATACTTCAATAAAAAATAATAAAAAGAAAAATTTTTTAAAGACGAGGAGGAAACAAATGCATATTATTAAAAAAAGAAAGAAAAACATATTGGTTCTGTAAGAGGGAGAAGTTTATCAACATTTAAAAGCATAGCAAAGAAAGAAAGAAAGAAAGAAAGAAAGAAAGAAAGAAAATATTTAGGACCAGTCACGGATACACAAATGCCCCATTACTTACAAAGAACAGGTGACTCTAAAATTCATAAATCTGAATAAAGTACACATGAACCTTCCAGATATGTTCTAAGAAATGACTTGCATGTACAAGTGCCATACAAATTTATTATACTAATAATATCATTCAATTATGTCCAATTAAATCCTATTAACTCTTTATTTTCACGACAAATATGTACTTCAGAAAACTTGTTTGCTAAGGACAATTCAAGTACAGCTATTTATTTGCAAACTTCAGGCTGTGTACAAAATTGATAAGATAAGAAAGTGATATACTGGGCTTCGAATAGGAAAAATAAGTCCCTGATATAATTAGTGGAGCATGCATTGTCACTATTT
Source organism: Lagenorhynchus albirostris (assembly GCF_949774975.1). Lineage (NCBI taxonomy): Eukaryota > Metazoa > Chordata > Mammalia > Artiodactyla > Delphinidae > Lagenorhynchus > Lagenorhynchus albirostris. The sequence goes on along the minus strand of NC_083099.1, from coordinate 82,567,642 downwards.
TCCAAAAAGAATGAACCATGCGTTCTTTTAACCGCTTCCCTATGTCAGCCTAGAGCAAAACCTCCAGGGATGTGAATCTTGAGTGCATATACTCTCCATATAATTGTGATTTGATTAATATTTTAGACCAAAGTACAGAAAAAGGGCCAATCATCTTTATAGATGACACAAGATAGGAGGGGAAAACCATCACAGAGGATTCAAAAAGATTTTGACAGGCTGAAACATGGGTGCAAACTAGCAAGATGTGAGTACGTCTGGAATAATGTAAAATTTTGCCTTAAGGTTTAAGACTAACGGGATGGGGGAAACTTAATATATTTTCTTAGGGGGAAAGAAAGGCTGATTTTGTTGACTACACAACAAAAGGAAATAAAAATACTGTATTGTACTATATACTGTATTTCAATACTGCTAAAAAAGATCTATTATCTTCTTGTAATACATTGACATAGTAATTTGCTAAATCCACCAAATGTGTCCTCTGTTATGTGCATGGCATTGTGATAATCTGTGTGAGAAATTCAAAGACCTTGTAGGAGGGTTTAAGATTTACTAGATCAAGAGATAAAATGGTCCCACTGTACCCTTCATATAATTATTGAAGCCCCACTATGGATAAAGCATGGTAATTGTTATGAGGTGGCAACAGATAAAAGACAGCCACAACTTATAAAAGTCTGTAATTTATTACAGATCATAGGATGGGGAGATAGCTTTTTCTTAATTTTTAGATTTTAGGTTTATTACAAAGTATACCTGCTCAAAGAAATCCGATATCCAGTGCATGAATTAATCGTATACTCACATACCTATACACAGATACATTCCCGTACAGAGAGTTCTTTGTTAAATATTCAGAGGGTTTACCTCTGGTCTCAGTGAAGAGGGCCACTCCCTCACCTTGATATCAGTATGGCTGAAATTCTACTTACAGGTCTCAGGTCCTCAGCAATTCTAGACTCTCTGATTGCCCCCAGATCTTTTTTCTTCCTTTAATCATCAGTTTTTACTTAACAAAGTTGACTTCTGGATTGAGTTTCATTTTGAGAAGAGAGATTTTAATCAATTCATCTGGCAATTTGTCTGATTAATTGACAAGACAAAGGCCTAGGAAGTGAGATAATTTTCCCCATCCTCTAAGGTCAGCTGAGTTTTGGCAGCTCTGTTTTAATCTTGGTTAGATATACTTCATCAACCCTGCTCTCTTAGACCTTGCTTTCAGGCAACTCTCTACACATGTAAATCCAATGTACAAACACTTTGTATACCATTCTCTCCCTCCTTTCACTTTTTATCTACATAGATTTACTGGTAGCTCAATGCCATTGTCATGTTTTACTGATAAAATTGTGCAATCATCCCTACAACTACTTATACAGTAAGTCCCCTACACATGAACTTTCAAGTTGCAAACTTTCAAAGATGCGAACATGTGTTGGCATGTCCAATTACGTAAATTAGTTTATGTGTCTGGCGTACGGTGTAATGTGTGTGCATCCTCTACAAGTGGTTGTGCTTTTGTGCACTTTAGGATGACTTCATTGAACTCCTTGCTGTGCAACACAAGGAGCTTACTAATGAAGACCCGATGGAACTGGAGGCCCGGAGAAAGGACGAAGAGAGGTAAGAGGAAGAAGAAGTAACTGAAGAACCGAAGAGATGCACGACGCAGGAAATGGCAAGGGGATTTTTTTTATTTAAGGAGGCACTGTTGGGTTTTGAGGCACAGGACCTGAACATAGAATGGTACACGAAGGTTGCAGCAGCCGTTCAGAATGCAATCCAGTGCTACCGTGTCATCTATGATGAGAAAAAAAGAGCTACTACCCAGACATCACTGGATCGTTTTTTCAAGAGGGAAGATAGAATTGAATCCAGCAAGGAACCAGAGCCTGTGCCATCAGCGTCAGGCGTGAGTGAAACTGCAGCGTGTCCTCCGTCTCCTATTGCTGATGATCCTTCAGCTCCACCACCTCCCACTGCCTCTCCCTCCTCCAGTCAGTAACTCTTCCTGCCTGTTCACTCGATGGAAGCCCCTGTACGCCAGCTGTTGTACTGTACTACTGTACTTTTCAAGGTACTGTACTGTAAGATTAAAAATATTTTATTTTTGTGTTTGCTTTTTATGTATTATTTGTGTGGAAAGTATTATAAAACTGTTACAGTACAGTACTATATAACCCATTGTGTTAGTTGTGTACCTAGGCTAACTTTGTTGGACTTACAAACAAATTGGACTTACAAACGCACTCTCAGAAAGGAACTCTTTTGTATGTAGGGGACTTGCTGTACATTATTTTTTAGCAACTGCAAATAATAATACCGGACATTTATATAGTAGTTATGTTTATTATATATCTGGAAGTCTTACAAGTGTTTTACATAGAATAACTCATGTAATCCCTCAAACAAGCCTGTGATATAGTCACTATTATTATCTCTAAATGCTATTAAGACAGTCTCTGTTGTATTTTGACCCATAGTTCCTCACACAACACAGTTTTTTGGGAAAACCTAAGAAAAAGTTTGTTTTTACTAAGGGCATTCTATAGGAATATGTCATATGATTTGATGACTGTCAAGAATTTTCATTAAGGAAAGAATAAACATGGTAGGGACAGTGGGAAAGTAAAACACACATTTGAAGTACAGTTATGAATAAAGCACCAAAGTAAGGAAGTGCAAGGTGTGTTAATAAGACCTTCAGACAGCAGGCTAGAAATCACATGGCTTTGAATATCGTGTTGAAGATTTGGGCCTTTATTCTATTAAAAAAACAAAACAACATTATTTCAGGAATTGAATGATTTATCCCCTCATATATAAAATAAACAAAGAAAAAAATATACTTTACTAATCAGCACCTCACAGATAGCAAATTATATCCACCCTTCCTGGAAGAGTCTGGATCTGGCAAGAGTTCCCAAGAAAATGCTAGAGTTTGAAGATGTAAAAATCTTTTGACATTTAAGCTGCTTCACCTTTGAACGACTCCTGAGCAATATGACAGCCAAACTCAGCCAACCCAAGCACTCCTAATACAGTTATCAATATACTAGGTACCCCAAATCACAGCTATCATCCGTATTTTTTCCTAAGTTTATATGAATTATGTATGTAAGGTGTGACTATAAGACAAGACTGGTATTTTCACAGCCATGCCAGAACTTATACATCCACGTGAGTGTTTCGCTTCGTGGGTATTAACTTGCACTTTACCACTGATGTTGTCAAAAACCTGCAGAGAATGACATTTAAACCCAAGTCCCAAGCCACAGGAGAAAGGCTATTTTCTTAATTTACCTGTATATTTTGTTATCGAGGCCAAATGGAATTAAAGTTGAAATTGCCCACTCTACTCACCCTTCTTAGTTCCACAATGACTTCTTGCTGTTCGGAAAAATAAAATTCATCCTCAAAGTAAGGAGATTCACTACTAGCATAGGAACAATAGCTACCATTATTAAGCACTTAACATGTTCTGGAAACTGTGGTGGTAAGTGACCTAGGTGTATGATCTATTATGTGTGTTAAGCCAGGAAGTAACTTTCATATAGTTGAGTTAAATATCAATAACAAAGTCACACAGTTGGACATAATCAAGCAGGAAAAAAAAAAAGTCTGCATCACAGTATGTAGACTATTTATTTAGCATAGTGGCTAAGAGCTGGTGACAGGAGTGAAGGTGTCTGATTTTTAAATCTTGGCTTCAACACTTGATGTCTGATCTTGGGATGGTTATTTGTAATCTCTCTTGTTTTCCCCATCTTTAAAATTATAGTAAAATGCATACTATGTACACTATACTTAACGAAGTAGTTGGTGCTAGCTCTTTGCAGGTTGGTTTAGGGAGCTTCAGCTGGGAAGGCTTGTGTCTACTCCACACGTTCCTCCCATCCTTCAACAGGCCAGACTAGACTTCTTCACATGGTGGTTTCTGGACAGAACTCCCCAAGAGGATGAAAACAGAAGCCTCAAGGCCTCTTGATGCCTAGGCTCAGAACTCCTGCACCATTCTACCATATTCTTTTGGTGAAAGCATCTCACATGTTCTACTGAGATTCAAAAGGTAGAAAAATAGGGCTTCCCTGGTGACGCAGCGGTTGAGAGTCTGCCTGCCGATTCACGGTACACAGGTTCGTGCCCCGGTTCGGAAGATTCCCACATGCCGCGGAGCGGCTGGGCCCGTGAGCCATGGCCGCTGAGCCTGCGCGTCCGGAGCCTGTGCTCCGCAACGGGAGAGATCACAACAATGAGAAGCCCGTGTACCGCAAAATATAAATAAATAAATAAAGGTAGAGAAATAGACTCTACTTCCTGATGAGAAGAGTAGCAGTCACATGACTAAGGGGCATGCATATGCATACAGAATGGAAGGAATGAGTTGTGTGTGTGTGTGTGTTTTTTTTTTTTATTTTAATATAGTATTGTTAGGAGTTGGGACCTTAGGGCAAAGAGGAACTACTTCTGAAGAACTTTAAGAGGGGAGTCACTAGAAGATCGCATTCGCTTTTAAATGATTACTCTGTCTAAAGTGCAGAGAATGGATGGATAGAGAGAAGACTAGGTACAGAGAATCCAGCTAGGGTGAGGTTACAGTAACCCACTTCAGAGATGATGGTGACTTGAAATAGGGAGTGGCAGTAAGACAGATGGAAATGAACAAATGGAGAACCTCTTACATGATACAGAATCAAAAGACTTGGTAAATGCAACTGGTTTTCGGAATAATAAGACTTGTTAACCAAACTAAATAAAGCCAAGGAACTGCAAGCCATGGGTTGAAAAGAAATACAAAAGAAAACAAATTAAAATTTGCTGAAAATGGAAAGATTCAGCTGCTGGTGACATTTATTTTTGTTCAAGTGTCCAGGGATACCATGGAATGGTGGAAAATCTATTAAGAATTACTTGATAGCATCCTTTTATAATGTCATTTTCAACAGGACTTTAATTTACATTTTATAAATTATGCAATATTTTATAAAGTAAGTAAACTCTTTTAGTATTCTAAAGAGCAACACTATATTTTGGCAGCTTTGAGTTTTGAACATATAATTTCACTTTCCCTGATTCAGTAATAAGCTTTCCAAAAGGTGAGACCTGTAGAAATGTTGAAATCAGTTATTCCATCTCCTTGTCAATTTTTTAAAAAGTAATTTCCACATTAAGTTCTATTCACCTACAAACCATAATGGGGATGTCTCATATGCCCACAGTAAATGCCTAAAGTAAGTTAATGGTTAATCAGGAATGTTTCTTTTAATCCTTATAGAAATATTAAAGGTAAACATTCCAATGACAATTGAAATGCATTCTATTTGTAAGAAGAGTGTACTTTAAGTTTGGAAAAGGGGAAGGGGTCACTTGTACATGCCTCATTAACACACTGAGACTTGGGAGGTGGTACTTTTCCCAACAAGATCAACACAGACCCTTTGGGATTTGTATAGGCCTGATGTGGGCCACTCTGACATGAACAGTCAAATTTAATTACTTACATGGCAGTTGACCTCTTCCAATAAGCATTGAAATCATTGTTTTGAAGCACTGAATCCACTGTGTTTGATCAAATTAGCAAAGATGAGGGCTTCCCTGGTGGCGCAGTGGTGGAGAGTCTGCCTGCCAATGCAGGGTACATGGGTTCGTGCCCCGGTCCGGGAAGATCCCACATGGTGCGGAGCGTAGCGGATGGGCCCGCGAGCCATGGCCACTGAGCCTGCGCGTCTGGAGCCTGTGCTCCACAACGGGAGAGACCGCAACAGTGAGAGGCCCGCGTACCGCAAAAAAAAAAAAGCAAAGATGAGATTCTTTCTTTTTTTTTTTTTAACATCTTTATTGGAGTTTGATTGCTTTACAATGGTGTGTTAGTTTCTGCTGTATAACAAAGTGAATCAGCTATACATATACATACATCCCCATATCTCCTCCCTCTTGCAACTCCCGCCCACACTCCCTATCCCATCCCTCTAGGTGGACACAAAGCACCAAGCTGATCTCCCTATGCTATCTGGCTGCTTCCCACTAGCTATCTATTTTACATTTGGTAGTGTATATATATCCATGCCACTCTCTCCCTTCATCCCAGCTTACCCTTCCCCCTCCCTTGGTCCTCAAGTCCATTCTCTACATCTGTATCTTTATTCCTGTCCTGCCCCTATGTTCTTCAGAATCATTTTTCCTTTTTTTCTTTTTAGATTCCATATATACGTGTTAGCATATGGTATTTGTTTTTCTCTTTCTGACTTACTTCACTTTGTATGACAGTCTCTAGGTCCATCCACCTTGCTACAGAAAACTCAATTTCGGGGCTTCCCTGGTGGCACAGTGGTTGAGAGTCTGCCTGCCGATGCAGGGGACACGGGTTCGTGCCCCGGTCCGGGAGGATCCCACATGCCGCAGAGCAGCTGGGCCCGTGAGCCATGGCCGCTGAGCCTGCGCGTCCGGAGCCTGTGCTCCGCAATGGGAATGCCGCGGCAGTGAGAGGCCCGCGTACCACAAAAAACAAAAACAAAAAAAACCTCAATTTCGTTTCTTTTTATGGCTGAGTAATATTCCATTGTATATATGTGTCACATCTTCTTTATCCATTCATCTGTCAATGGACACTTAGGTTGCTTCCACTTCCTGGCTATTGTAGAGCTGCAATGAACATTGTGGTACATGTCTCTTTTTGAATTACGGCTTTCTCAGGGTATATGCCCAGTAGTGGGATTGCTGGGTTGTATGGTGGTTCTATTTTTAGTTTTTTGAGGAACCTCCATACTGTTTTCCACAGTGGCTGTATCACTTTACATTCCCACCAACAGTGCAAGAGAGTTCCCTTTTCTCCACACCCTCTCCAGCATTTATTGTTTGTAGATTTTTTGATGATAGCCATCCTGACCAGTGTGAAGTGATAACCTCATTGTAGTTTTGATTTGCATTTCTCTAATGATTAGTGATGTTGAACATCCTTTCATGTGATGGTTGGCAATCTGTATATCTTCTTTGGAGGAATGTCTATTTAGCTCTTCTGCCCATTTTGGGATTGGGTTATTTGTTACTCTGATATTGAGCTGCATGAGCAGCTTGTATATTTTGGAGATTAATCCTTTGTCATTTGCTTGGTTTGCAAATATTTCCTCCCATTCTGAGGGTTGCCTTTTCATCGTGGTTATGGTTTCTGTTGCTGTGCAAAAGCTTTTAAGTTTCATTAGGTCCCATTTGTTTATTTTTGTTTTTATTTCCATTTCTCTAGGAGATGGGTCAAAAATAATCTTGCTGTGATTTATGTCATGGAGTGTTCTGTCTATCTGTCTATGTTTCCCTCTAAGAGTTTTATAGTGTCTGGCCTTACATTTAGGTCTTTAATCCATTTGGAGTTTATTCTTGTGTATGGTGTTAGGGAGTGTTCTAATTTCATTCTTTTACATGTAGCTGTCCAGTTTTCCCAGCACCACTTATTGAAGAGGCTGTCTTTTCTCCATTGTATATTCTTGCCTCCTTTATCAAAGGTAAGGTGACCATATGTGTGTGGGTTTATCTCTGGGCTTTCTATCCTGTTCTATTGATCTATATTTCTGTTTTTGTGCCAGTACCATACTGTCTTGATTACTGTAGCTTTGTAGTATAGTCTGAAGTCTGAGAGCCTGATTCCTCCAGCTCCGTTTTTCTTTCTCAAGATTGTTTTGGCTATTTGGGCGTCTTTTGCATTTCCACACAAATTGTGTAATTTTTTGTTCTAGTTCTGTGAAAAATACCATTGGTAGTTTGATAGGGATTGCACTGAATCTGTAGATTGCTCTGGGCAGTATAGCCATTTTCACAATGTTGATTCTTCCAATCCAAGAACGTGGTATATCTCTCCATCTGTTTGTATCACCTTTAATTTCTTTCTTCAGTGTCTTAGTTTTTTGCATACAGGTTTTTGTCTCCTTAGGCAGGTTTATTCCTAGGTCTTTTATTCTTTTTGTTGCAATGGTATATGGGAGTGTTTCCTTAATTTCTCTTTCAGATTTTTCATCATTAGTGTATAGGAATGCAAGAGATTTCTGTGCATTCATTTTGTATCCTGCTACTCTACCAAATTCATTGATTAGCTCTAGTATTTTTCTGGCAGTATCTTTAGGATTCTCTATGTATAGTATCATGTCATCTGCAGACAGTGACAGTTTTACTTCTTCTCTTCCGATTTGGATTCCTTTTATTTCTTCTTCTTCTCTGATGGCTGTGGCTAAAACTTCCAAAACTATGTTGAATAATAGTGGTGAGAGTGGGCAACCTTGCCTTGTTCCTGATCTTAGAGGAAATGCTTTCAGTTTTTCACCATGGAGAACAATGTTGGCTGTGGGTTTGTCATATATGGTCTTTGTTATGTTGAGGTAAGTTCCCTCTAGGCCCACTTTCTGGAGAGTTTTTATCATAAATGGGTGTTGATTTTTGTCAAAAGTTTTTCTGCATCTATTGAGATGATCATATAGTTTTTCTCCTTCAATTGGTTAATATGGTTTATCACATTGATTGATTTGCATATATCGAAGAACCGTTGCATTCCTGGGATAAACCCCACTTGATCATGGTGCATGATGCTTTTAATGTGCTGTAGGATTCTGTTTGCTAGTATTTTGTTGAGGATTTTTGCATCTATGTTCATCAGTGATATTGGCCTGTGGTTTTCTTTTTTTTGTGGCATCTTTCAGACAAGATTCCTTACATAATTGGTACTTCAAAATACCAGATGCTAAGTGGATGGTGTACCCTGATCTGTCTAGAGTAGACTTCTTCTACTGCATGTATAGACCAAAGATTTACAGCCTTATTTCTATGATATTTCAGTGCATTTCCTATGGTCTCCAGAGATGCCTGAATAGTATTAATTCATAATATATTTCAATTCAGTTAAAAGGTATGCTAAGACTTTTTTTAAATGATATGGGGTGGGTGGGCACTTCCCTGGTGGTCCAGTGGTTAAGACTCCATGCTCCCAGTGCAGGGTACCAGGGTTCAATCCCTGGTCAGGCAACTTGATCCCTCATGCCATAACTAAGAGCCCGCATGCCACAGCTAAAAGATCCCACTTGCCACAGTGAAGATGTTAGATGCAGCAACGAAGATCTCGTGTGCAGCCAAATAAATGAATATTCAAAATAATTTTAAAATTAAAATGATATGGAGTGGGTGAAATGGGTGAAGGGGATCAACTGTGTGGTGGTGTATGTTAACTAGACTTGTGGTGGTGATCACTTTTAGAAAAAAATTATATGAAGTATGCAATAATAAAGTAATGCCGCTTTAAAAACTTTGTTCTTGATTCTTGATTCTTTGTTCTAGATTCCTTCTGAGATACTGAAAGTGGGGGAAGGGAGAGTCATTAATTACATGTAAAAATAATATTTCATCCAAATTGCATTTTATGTGGATTGAGGGCAGAGAGAGAGGTGACATTTAGAGGCTGCAAAATAAAATGCTGGTCCATAGGAACTCCTTTCTCATTTTAATGGCTTGAAGAAACTTCATGCAGGAGGTGAGGAGAGGTTTTAGAATAACTCTACTGACTATTAAAAGTAATTAATAAAAATAAGAGAGAATTTTTTAAACCATGGCATAGGTTAGTCATGACGAGGGAGTCAGCTAATGGAACAAGAGAGGAAAAGAAAGAGGATACAATGGGCTGGAGACAAAAACAAAATTTTTAAGGCAAGTTTGCAAGGGCTTGTAGGATTTTGATGGGGCTTGTATTTTAGTGGGCCCTTGATGTGTTATAGTTGGACAACTTTCATGAGGCCAGCTGGACAGAACCCATTCACAAGTCAAGGGGCAAAAGGGCGCTTTCTTGGCTTTCTGCTTTACTTCAAATGTGTTGACGAGGCCATGGGACCTTAAGGCCTGATTTCCCTCTTGATGTAATAGTCTTTGCACAGTTTTCAAAGATAGGGATTATTAGAGGTCAAGGAGCAATAACAAAACAGACAAAATGGGAATAATTTAAAAGGAGCAGCAAAGCCAATCTAATGTTAGCTCATCTTCTTATTTAAGTTCTTCTCTCTTTTCAAACTTTTCAGGCACTCAGCTTTGTCCCAGACTTTTTCTACAGCTTCAAAAAGCAGCTATGAGAAAAAAAGCCTCTTTCCTAAGGCCCCTTCATCCTCCTCCACCATCAGAATGTGGTCTGAATCCTATCATAAAAGAGAAGTCATATTTAATGAGAAAGTGGAAAGAAGACAGAGATGAAGCAGAAATCACAGTGGCACAAAAACAGAAAAGGAAATTTCTTTGCTTAATAAATATTTATTGCAAGTGTCTGCCAATTACCTTTTAAGGATTTTTATATGCGTCCTACGTCTTTCATCTTTTTCATGTCACGGTTTATTCAAGCCGGGAAAAGTGCATGTGTCAGGTAAATGTTGATTTACATGCAAATTGTATTTTCTAACCTTGCCTTTAAGTGAAAAAAAATTCCGAAATGTATTATTTCTCATTAATTCCTACGTTTTACAAAATTCAAATATTCAATATCAGTTGTAAATAGATTAGGGTTTGTTTGACTTTGTTTGGCACTTTTGCCCCTCCCTGTGCCTTCTGGAAATCTGTGTTGACCGAAATCAACAAGAGCAATGTCTTCTTTGGCTGTTTTTCACCATCTCTTTCTGTTTATAGTTGGACCCTGAAAGGATGAACTCTTAGTTCAAATTCATGTGTTTGGTTTACATTTACCTTAAGAGGGGTCCCACTATATGATCCCAAGAGAAGACCTTTCCGAGGGGTGAACTGGGACAGGAAGAAGACAAAGAAAGGAAGAATGGGAAGGAGTCAGGGTCTAACAATGAAATTGATGACTTCAAAACTATGGTTAAAAACTAGTTTATTTCCAGTTTTCCTTCCAATGGGAAAATGTCGTGTCTACTCTAGTGTGAGGAACAGCACAACCTAGACCAGAGTTGAGAACATTTGCCAAGATTATGTAAGAAATTGTGTACCCAACAAAATATTTTGTCTTCATTTAAGATTTTCAACAGGAGGAGAAAAATACCACTAATCAGAGACAGATGTGAATTTAGATTTTCCAGAAAGTTCTGGCTGTGGTTTCTAACCCTTGTTCTCTCCTCCTCAATATCCTTTGCCCCAAAATATGTCCTTTCAGAAGGTTTACTTAGTTCTATAGGTAAGAACCAGGTAATTTATTTGATAAGCTATTGATTTGAAAAGAAGACAAATCCTTTCTGGCTAGAGAACAAAAGGCAGGAGTTCATGAGGGGGCTGCCAAGTAAGAGACACTGAAGTGCCCAGAACTAGGAACAAAGGAATAATTACCAGAGGATGTATCACTCCATGAAAATATGGGGTTACTGTAAATAATTATAGCAACACTTATCAGGTAGCTAGAAAGCAATGACAGTATTTTGAGGTTGAGAACCATAGAGTTGCTTGTTCTCATTTTAGGGGTTAGCCTCACAGCTGCAACCATGCGCCGAGAAATGCCAAAATCTTATCTTTTGATGAGTCTATCATAAAACTAATAAAACTTAAGCTTCCAAATTCCTCCTTCGCACAGACTCTGATGAGTGCTGGGGGTTGTAAGGTGTTTTCAAGTGAGTGAGGAGGTGAAGGAAGGCCAAGTTGTAAACAGGAGGTATTTCTCAATGAGTTTTTTGGAGAAAATGCCCATAGAGATTTCATGCCTACAGGGATCTCCAAGCCTTAAATAATTCGCGATTATTTAATTTCTAATTCAAGATAAATATTCCCTTACTATGAAATATGTATAATGATTTTGTACATGTAAATTTGTATTCTTAAGAGCCTCCCCAATTTTATAAGCTTCAGAACCCACAAAATCTGGATCACTTTTACATGTGTTATAAGAGTTAATTCTACTTTATGAGTTTAAACTGATTTAAGAACTGATTTCCGCTTCTGATGACTGCTTAAAATGTTTTAGGTTTATCCATTTCAATGCAAGAACTCTAGGGTAACAGGGGTAAAAAAAGACTGGGGTTTACAGTGCAATCATGTTTCCTTACAACCACATGGGGGCAGTATCCCTAAAATACAGAATGTAAATAAATGATTTGACTTGCTTCAAGTATTAAACGATGTTTACAAAAGAAGCAGAGGGAGGGGAGGGAAGGCCTTGCACATATAATACAGTAATAAATTGTGTTTTACTAGTTTATATTGTGATTTTCCTCTATTAAATCAAGCATGAATTTGATAGAATAAAATCCCATTTGTGTTTTTGATTCTCAGGTAAATACATCTGGCCTTTTTATATTAGGTCTCTGAATGATTTTAATAGAGAGTAAAATAAGTTCTAGGCAATGAGAAATACTATACTTGGTTCTCATCCATTGCCCACAGCAGGAGGGAGCAGGGATGAGCTGTGACCCTCAGGCTACGCACACTCTTCAGTGTGTCATGCTGTTAAAGAATACATGAAAAAATTATCAAATGTGACCATTGATTGCATTATTGCTGAGATTATAAGGCATTCTTTATCCAGTGAAATGGGTCTAGAATTACATTAAAACTTGGATATATGCTAATCCTGGAAGTTATGCTTAGTGAAATAAGTCAAACAGAGAAAGACAAATACTGTATGATACCACTTACATGTGGAATCTAAAAAATAAAACAAGATAGTGAATACAGCAAAAAAGAAAGACTCACAAACACAGAGAGCAAACTTGTGGTTACCAATGGGGAGAGGGAAGAGGGGGAGCAAGATAGGGGCAGAGGGTTAAGAGATACAAGTTATTATATATAATAAATAAGCTACAAGGATATATTGTACAGCATAGGGAATACAGTCTATATTTTATAATAACTATAAATGAGTATAATCTTTAAACATTGTGAAGCACTATGGTGTATACCTGAAACTTATATAATATTGTAAATCAACTATTTCTCAACAGAAAAAAAAATGGAAGAAAAAAGCCTGCTAATCCTACTGATTATAATCAAGGGTATTGTAATCTGGGAGAGAAAATTATTGCAGGCTTTTGTCCATCGCTCGTGATTTCTGTCTCCTGTTTTGTGGCAGGTTGGACACCTTTTGAAGCTTTTACATAGATCCACTAGACTTTCTTGAGCAAAAAAAGGAGCTCACAGATTCTCTGTGTACTAAACAGACCGTTGGCAATAGCTAAACAGCTGTTGGCTGTATGATACATATTTGGCTAAAAACAAACCCATCTGTATTTAATGCATTATTGCCAAAGTGTAGTAACATGCTGTTTCCAGTCTGAAAATACTGGTACCCTCTTGTGAGATGATCCAATTGAAAATCCCACAACATGGCTCTTGCACTTCTTGGCTGTGCAAGCGGAAAACCTAGGAGTGTGCCAGCGAATGCCAGAGTTTGTTTCCAGAGGCTTCAGTTTGGGAGGCAAGGAGGACGGCAGTGGATAGGCACAGACTAGATAACGCTTTCCTTTGATAGATTCTTTATTTTATCTTGCTTTTCAAAAGAATTCCTTGGTGTCTATTTCCTCTTTGTAAATGTATGGTATAATCTTTATTTTTACTGATTAAAAAAGCAATACATTTTTAACAGTAGAAAAATTAGAAAATACAAAGAAAAAAGAAGGAAAAACGTTATGCTTTATCCTGCCATGCACTTTACTTGGATGTGCCACTTCTGAATAACGTTGGCATTTACTGACCCAGGTGCGTAACATGACTCAATCAATCCACTTCCTAGGATCATTGTACTTGGATGACAAGTGAAAAAACAGACTAACGGTCAGGCAGTTTGCTAAGGTTGTTTAGCTCTTCAATGCTCAGTCAAGGATTTGAACCTTGGTTTGCATCATTTAGAGCTGAGAGTTGGGGCTTCACCACTATATAGCACACTGCTGCTCATGAAAATAACATTATTCAAAAAAGATGTCCCTAGAGGTCAATGGAATGTAGACAACTGTGTTTACGATAATTTAATCCACTTGAGATTTTTAAAACTAGACTATATAATAACTACAAATGGAAGCAATAGCTTAGTTTGGTTGTGAGTGAAATATTCACAAATGTACTAAAATGTATCTCTAAACAATTAGATTTGGGATTTCCTAATATACTTCATTTAAAGAAAATAATGTGTTAGCTAATGAATTTTTATAGTTAATTAGTGTAATGGAATTTTTCTCTAAATACTAGCACTTATTTTATTTGACAAAACACTGAACAATTTGGAGGGATTCTTGTAGTTTTTTCATGATTTGAATAATGCATAGCTTTTTCTCATAATAGGCAAATGTTCAAATCAACCTCAAAGAAATCTTCACCTGGAAAGCTCCAACTAAATGAGCATTTTTCTCTGACTACCACTAGCACCAGCTTCCGTAATAAATAGTCAACAGCTGGAGTGGTAACGGAATTCTCAGTGCAGCTAATGAGAGCCCCATATTTCACAGCTCAGAGGCTGTAAAATACTTCTCTTTAAAAAAAAGATATTTATAAAGATCTCAGTTCTTTGTTTGAGTGTAGAACCAAGGAACTGCTGCTTTTAAAGGAATAAACTCTTTGCACTAATAATCAGGTTCAAAGAACTGTAAAATATAAATGAAGGTAATTTCTAAAGTGATTGGTTTTCTTATATGCAATGTCACAATCACATCAAAACAACAAAGATGTGTCTGGAGTATGATTAAATCTAACAATCAATATTTTTAAAACATTACTTTCCCCTACTTCTCAAATGAAAGAAAGAAGGGATGGCAACATTATCCATGGAAATGTTCGGCTAAATGCTATAAAAATGCATGATAGGGCTTCCCTGGTGGTGCAGGGGTTGAGAGTCTGCCTGCCAATGCAGGGAACACGGGTTCGTGCCCCGGTCCGGGAAGATCCCACATGCCGTGGAGCGGCTGGGCCTGTGAGCCATGGCCGCTGAGCCTGCGCGTCCGGAGCCTGTGCTCCGCAACGGGAGAGGCCACAACAGTGGCCCGTGTACCGCAAAAAAAAAAAAAAAAAAAAAAAAAAATGCATGATAGATTAGTCCCAATACACAAGAACATCCTTGAATATATACTTTTAAATATGGTGACAAAATGCCACTTCCCCAGGAAGTCATTCTAAATAATTCAAATTAACTCTAAAAACATGTTTGCTGATTCTTTTGTTTAACTCAAGATTCTCTCTTGCTCCCAACTGGTGTTTGGTAAAAAATGTTTAGAAGAAAAACTGCAGGTACCTCTTAGGCCTACTCCTAAGTAGAAGTGGGAGACAACTGGAAAGGAGCAGGGGGCCAAAGACAAGGTGATATTAGAGCAGGGTTCAAGTACTAAGACGAGAAAGAAGCAGATGTCAACAGAGAGAGACATGAAAGAGGGACTTGAGGGATAGAAAGCAAGCAACAGTGAGGGAGTTGAAGGAGAGTTGAAAGACCAAACACTGTGAAAGGTAGACACACAGGGAAGAAGGAACAACAGGAGAGAGGTGTTAATGTTGCAGAGACAGGAAAAGAGCAAGAGGAGAAGAAGGTGCAATTCTAGGGGCTGTATTGCTTCAACTCATTTAGTCCTCAAAAACAATCGTGTAAAAGAGGAATCATTGACTTTTATGGTGCAGCATCATGGGGAGAAGAAGGATGTGGAGTCTCTCTAAGCACTTACTAATTGTGCAACCCTGAAGATTAATCTCAGATAAGTTGCCTCAAAGGTAAAATAGGAATTTTTGAGCCATGAGCTCTGTGAGCTAGCATATGTAGCAACATCTAATACACTTTATGGCTTTTACATGAATAGATGTTTGATTGGTGATCATTTAGGCTTCACTTTACAAACACGGGCCTTCAGAGAGGTTCAAGGGTTCCAGCTTGGAAACACAATCACTTTGTTTGTCTTTAAGTGTGTGTAGAACACCTCTACCATAGTCCTAGCCTATACTGTAGGTTCTCACTAAGTGGTTGCTATCATTATTCCCCTGTACTTTGCTCCAGGGATTGACAGGGGCCCCAAGTCTCCTCACTATTCAGAAGTCACCGTGGCATCATCTGATAAAAATTAAAAGAAGTGTTGTTGTGAAAATCTATTCTTTTTTTTTTAACATCTTTATTGGAGTATAATTGCTTTACAGTGTTGTGTTAGTTTCTGCTGTATAACAAAGTGAATCAGCTATATGCATACATATATCCCTATACCCCCTCCATCTTGCGTCTCCCTCCCACCCTCCTTATCCCACCCCTCTAGGTGGTCGCAAAGCACCGAGCTGATCTCCCTGTGTCATGCAGCTGCTTCCCACCAGCTATCTATTTTACGTTTGGTAGTGTATATATGTCCATGCCTCTCTCTCACTTCATCCCAGCGTACCCTTTCCCCTCCCCATGTCCTCAAGTCCATTCTCTACGTCTGTGTCTTTATTCCTGTCCTGCCTCTAGGTTCTTCAGAACCATTTTTTTTTTAGATTCTGTATATATGTGTTAGCATAGGGTATTTGTTTTCCTCTTTCTGACTTACTTCACTCTGTATGACAGACTCTAGGCACCTACTACTACATAGTAGTAGTGGATAGTAGGTCTATCCACCTACTACAAACAACTCAATTTCGTTTCTTTTTATGGCTGAGTAATATTCCATTGTATATATGTGCCACCTATTTTAGCTTGCAAAACTCAAGGTAGCCCATAAATATCTACACTAGATTTTTAAAAGATGTATTAATGTGGTATTTGAGGTGTATGTTCTAACTAGCTGTTAGGACACACTCGAACAGACATAATCATGGGTCTGGAACAGCACTGTCCAATAGGAATGTAATGGGAGCTACCCAAGTAATTTTCAATTTTCTAGTAGCAACTTTTTTTTTTTTTTTTTTGCGGTACGCAGGCCTCTCACTGTTGCGGTCTCTCGCGTTGCGGAGCATAGGCTCCGGACACGCAGGCTCAGCAGCCATGGCTCACGTGCCCCGCCGCTCCGCGGCATGTGGGATCTTCCCGGACCGGGGCACAAACCCGTGTCCCCTGCATCGGCAGGCGGACTCTCAACCACTGCGCCACCAGGGAAGCCCAGCAACATTTTTTTTAAAGTAAAAAGAAACAGGTGAAATTAATTTGATAATCTGCTTCATTTAAGCAAATATATCTAAAAAAATTATCATTTCAACATATAATCAATATAAAAATGATTGAGATATTCTACCTTTTAAAAAAAATTGGTACTAAGCCTTCAAAATCTGGTGTGTACTTTATCCTTACAGGACATCTTAATTTGAACAAATTCCAAACCAAGGACTCAATAGCCACATGTTTTGGTATAGATATAGAAGAACTAAGGAGTGCAATAATAAAAAGAACCAGTGTAGACACTAAACATTTTCCCCCCCAAGTAAGCTAACTAGAGAAGCAAACCCTCTGAACTTAAAAACCTCTTCATCAAATATTTACTCTACCTTGGGGCATTTTGTGGCTTGGCTTTACTGAGAAGAAATCAAAGTCACAAAGTGTAAACCTCCTCACCTTCTTCCTCTTTTCCTCCAAATGTCTCTGTAACCAAATCCTCCTCACAACTGCTAAATAGCCAAGGGCTTTACCATTTCTCTCTCCTCACTTCTGTCTCAAGAAAAAGTATTTTCCTTCATTTTAAGACTTAAAGCTCCAACTCCTTTTTCTCCCGCCTGCTTTCTCCATTGCCTCATTCCATCAGACTCCGTCTTATACAACTTCAGACTCACTTTCTACAATGTGAAGTACACTTGACTTCCCTCTCTGCTTTCTTCAACAAACCAGGGCTGTACACACGGATAAAGCCAAAGAAGTTTGAGATCCACAGCAGCAGGAAGCGGAAGGTACAGACATTTCCTATATACTCCCTGCTCCCACCTGTGTACGGTTATGAACATATCAACATCCCATACCATAGTGGTACATTTGTTACAATTGATGCACCATACTGACATGTCATTATCACCCAAAGTCTGCAGTTTACATTAAGCTTCACTCTTGGTATTGAACATTCTATGGGTTTTGACAAATGTACACTGACACATAACCACCATTACAGTATCATACAGAATAGTTTCACTGCCCTAAAAATCCTTTACGTTCTACCTAGTCATTCCTTCCACTCCCTTTAGTCCCTGAAAAACACTGATCTTTTTATTATCATCATAGTTTTGCCTTTTCCAACTGTTATATGGTTGGCATCATACAGTATGTAGCCTTTTCAGATTGGCTTCTTTCACTTAGTAACATGTATTTAAGGAAGCAAAAATAATACAATGGGGAAAAGACAGACTAATTTTTAACATCTTTATTGGAGTATAATTGCTCTACAATGATGTGTTAGTTTCTGCTGTATAGCAAAGTGAACCAGCTATACATATACAGATATCTCCATATCTCTTTCCTCTTGCATCATCCTCCCACCTTCCCTATCCCACCCCTCTAGGTGGTCACAAAGCACAGAGCCAATCTCCCTGTGCTATGCAGCTGCTTCCCACTAGCTATCTATTTTACATTTGGTAGTGTATATATGTCCATGCTACTCTCTCACTTCGTCCCAGCTTACCCTTCCCCCTCCCCATGTCCTCAAGTCCATTCTCTACATCTGTGTCTTTATTCCTGTCCTGCCCCTAGGTTCTTCACAACCATTTTCTTTTAGATTCCATATATATGTATTAGCATACAGTATTTGTTTTCCTCTTTCTGACTTACTTCACTCTGTATGACAGACTCTAGGTCCATCCACACCTCTACAAATGACCCAACTTTGTTCCTTTTTATGGCTGAGTAATATTCCATTGTATATATGTACCACATCTTCTTTATCTATTCATCTGTTGATAGACATTTAGGTTGTTTCCATGTCCTGGCTATTGTAAATAGTGCTGCAATGAACATTCTGGTACATGACTTTTTTTGAATTATGTTTTTCTCAGGGTATATGCCCAGTGGTGGGATTGCTGGGTCATATGGTAGTCCTATTTTTAGTTTTTTAAGGAACCTCCATACTGTTCTCCACAGTGGCTGTATCAATTTGCATTCCCACCAACAGTGCAGGAGGGTTCCCTTTTCTCCACACCCTCTCCAGCATTTGTTGTTTGTAGATTTTTTGATGATGGCCATTCTGATTGGTGTGAGGTGATACCTCATTATAGTTTTGATTTTCGTTTCTCTAATGATTAGTGATGTTGAGCATGTCTTCATGTGCCTCTTGGCCATCTGTATATCTTCGCTGGAGAAATGTCTATTTAGGTCTCTGCCCATTTTTGGATTGGGTTGTTTGTTTTTTGATATTGAGCTGCATGAGCTGCTTGTATATTTTGGAGATTAATCCTTTGTCAGTTGCTTTGTTTGCAAATACTTTCTCCCATCCTGAGGGTTGTCTTTTCATCTTGGTTATGGTTTCCTTTGCTGTGCAAAAGATTTTAAGTTTCATTAGGTCCCATTTGTTTATTTTTGTTTTTATTTCCATTTCTCTAGGAGGTGGGTCAAAAAGGATCACACTGTGATTTATGTCATGGAGTGTTCTGCCTACGTTTTCCGGTAAGAGTTTTATAGTGTCTGGCCTTACATTTGGGTCTTTAATCCATTTTGAGTTTGTCTTTGTGTATGGTGTTAGGAAGTGTTCTAATTTCATTCTTTTACATGTAGCTGTCCAGTTTTCCCAGCACCACTTATTGGAGAGGCTGTCTTTTCTCCCTTGTATATCTAATTGTCTGCCTAATCTACCCTGATAAGTTACCCAACTTCATAGTCTAGTCCCCAGGAATAACTAAGACATCTTCAGAAACTTAGACCTTACTCCTGATGGAAACACCATAAAGATTCAAGGCCAGCCTTACTAGTATTTACTTTATCAAACACATACGAGGCACTAGCCAGTTGTGTGGCATTTCCTAAGCACTCTACACACACGTAAATTTTCATGACCTACAACTGTGCAAGGTAGACGCTATTATCTTCACCCCCTTTTCATGGACGGGTATATGAGGCCCAGGAAAACTAAAAAAACTTGCTCAGAGTCACACAGGTAAGAAAGTGCCTGAGACAGAATTTAAATTCAAGCAGTCTGGCCCTAGAACCTAGGTCTTTAACAGCTAGGTCACACTGTTTCTCTGGTGAGTGAATAAGTGAGGACATTTTTAGTACTAGGGTACTAAATTTCATGGGTACTAGGAAGGCTCAATTTCCTTGAATTGGTCCTCCTGTCATCTATTTGCTGATGCCTAAAATTCCAGGTCAGAGCCTAATCCCTTTAGTGAAACACAATGATCTGTATTCAAATGCAAATATAACCTTATCTGTCCTTTATACCTTAGTACAGATTGATTTAGCAAGACAGTCTGTGACAGCAGATTTTGATAATGAGAGTGTCCAAGGAGACACTGAGACTGAGATTTTAAAGTAGGAGCATTCTAGGAAGATGAGGGGTGGGGGAAGGGAGCTTGAGGCTGTGACTGGCATCTCAGGCTTAACTGGATTGGCTATGAAGATTGAGGGAAGCTTTCACTGTGTTGGGGAGAAGTGAGGGGCACATGTTTAATTTTTCCTTGGTTTACTGAGATTTCAGTATTTTCATCTCAGTAAGAAAGTAAAACCCAAATTTGCCATAGAACATAAAAAGTACAGAGGTCTCAACCTATGGGATAAACCCCCAGGAGGATGCGGAATCATTACAAGGCAATCCTTAAATTTCTATGTCCAACAAGCATGTAACATGCCTATATATAAGCATCATATTCGAAGTGAATAGATAGAAATTGTATCTAGGAAGAAAAAAGCATGGATCTCTGGGTCAGCACCCTGGATAGTGCCCATAGAGCCAGATGGATATGTGTGCACTGTTGATCTGTACCGCTCCATGTAGTAACACAAACTTTTCTTGCATTCTTTTACCCTTGCCTCTTTAATTCAGCAATTAAAACACTTGTAAGGCCTAACAAATCAAGCTGTGGTTTTCTGACAATTATCATATCTAGATAGAGTAACAAGATCAGTGAAAACACATTTACTGAACTACCCATTGTGCCACAGACATCAGCTGTATTTGGGATCAAATCAGGGTATTAAACCACAGGCCAGAGCGTCTGTGATTTGCATGAGTAATTAGAAATGATTAATAGAATGTCTTGCTTAATTAAACTTATCTCATAAGGGCACCTCTTGAAAACTCATAAGCTTGACAATTCATAATCACCCTCGATATTTTGGGTATAATATTTTTTGGCTCTAATGAAGGATTTTTTGACTATTTAAGATAGACATGATTTAATGGCACAAGCCACACTGTCTTATAAATTTAAGATGTCTTAGAAATTGAAAAATTCTATCCAACAGTGTAGAAAAGGTAAAATGATGATGTTTCAGGAAATGCTATAACTAGGAAAGGAATGTAGGTTGTTTCAGTGAGCCTAGCTACTAAGTAAGACATCCAGCCCTTTAATATAGGAAAGACGACATTTAAGAACACCATTACTGTCTTAGTCAGTTTGGACTGCAGTTAAAAAATAGTACCATAGACTGGGTGGTCAAATATTTATTTCTCACCGATCTGGAGGCTAAGTATAAGATGAAGGTGCTGGCAGATTCAGTGTCTGATGGGATACCTCTTCCTGACTTGTAGGCAGCTATCTTCTAGATATCTCCACGTGGTGGAGAGAGAGAGAGATCTGGGGTCCTTTCTTCTTTTCATAAGGGCATCAATTCTATAACGGGGGCTCCATCTTCATGATGTCAACTAAACCAAATTACCTCTCAAAGGTCCACCTCTAAATACCACCATACTTGTGTGTGTGTGTATATATATATATATATATATATATATATATATATATATATATATATATATATACACACACACAGTGGAATACTGCTCAGCCATACAAAAGAATGAAATAATGCCACTTGCAGTGATGGACCTAGAGATTATCTTATTAAATGAAGTAAGTCAGACAGAGAAAGACAAGTATCATATGATATCACTTATATGTGGAATCTAAAGAAAAGGATACAAAGAACTTATTTACAAAACAGAAATAGACATAGAAGACAAACTTATGGTTACCAAAGCGGATAGTGGGGAGATGATGGGGACAGATAAATTAGGAGTCTGGGATTAACATATACACACTACTATATATAAAATAGGTAAACAACAAGGATTTACTGTATAGCAGAGGGAACTATACTCAGTATCTTGTAATAATCCATAATGGGAAAGAATCTGAAAAGGAATATATATATATGAATATATATATATGAATTCATATATATATATATGAATCACTTTGCTTTACACTTGAAACTTAACACAACATTGTAAATCAACTATGCTTCAATTAAAAAAAAGTTAATGCAATAAATACATACATACCCCCACACTGGGGATTCGGACTTTGACATATGACTTTGACAGTGGACACGACCATTCAGTCCATAGCAAATTAGCCAAATGTTTACTTAGCTTTTAGTTCAATAGTTAAGACTGAGGCAAAATCTGTTAAGTATGTGCTGGGTACCAAGTGATAGAGTAAAAGTTTCCATAAATACAAATGAGAGTAAATGTTACGTTTGAACTTAAAGGGTGTAAAATGGAAGGAGAAAAGTATTTTTAAAAACACATATACTTATGTCAACTAAGTTAGCTATGATTTTTGAAGCCAGGGAAGGTGAATTTAGAGCAAAAGTTCGAGAAGTAAAAGAGGCACTAATAGATGGAGTTTAATTATTTATGAACTCTCTTGTTAATTCCTAAGAGGAGTGTTATCTCACCAACATTTTTCATATTCACTGGTAGAATTTTTTTCTTGTCTTTCAGAGGACCCTCTTCCTAATCTACTGTTCTCTGGAGCAGTTCTCTCTTCCCTTCTTCCTGTTAGTTGACTTCCCCCTGGTTTTAATTACCTTACCTACTTCTTATCTAGATAAATGCTTCATCATTACCCAATAACCAGTCATTTTTGAGGGTGATAATAATTACTGAAATTCAAAACACATACTTAATCTTCAGGGTACAATCTTAAAATAAAAGTAACAAATTAAAAAAATACTTCCCATAGAGTATTTTTATTCAATGCTTTTCGGTGGATCTATGGAGAGTCTCAAGAGAGTGGGCTTAAGGAATTGGAGGGATGAGTATTGGGAGCCATTATAGTCTTCTGGGATAGGCAGTGATGAGATTATTCCCATGAAATTGTTTGTTTATATATTTAGTAGAATGCTTGACTGCATACTCTGCTCTATGTATATTCTTCCGTACTTGTACCAGAATCTGAGTGCTAGAAAACTTTTCAGCAAACAATGAATTATTGTTCCAGGATGTGGCAATTTGGAGTTCAAGAGTAACTTTAAGACAGCCATCTGTGCCCTAAAGTGACTGATCTCAACTGCTCACAATGGTAAATGTATTTGTCATATGTAAGGTAGCACCTTTTGCTTCTATTTCACAGAGGTATGCTACTTCAGAGGTTATTTCTGCATGAAGAAAATAGTCAGTAAACCAAATTAGTTGGATAACAGTGAGGCATTATTCAGATCTATGGTTTATATTGTTCATCTAAACAACTTATGTGCTGAGATTTGTCATTCAAGTGGGTCATGAAGTGTGTTTTGAACAAGAGACACCTACATTGGGTTTAATTAATCCATTTTTCTTATGAAGGGGGCCAGGTTTCAGCTCTGAATCCTCCCTTTCTCTTTCAGCCATGCAAATATGATTTTAATAATGCACTTGAACTCCACATAATATATAAGAGCAAGTATATCTTAAACCTCTTTATGTGAAGGTGTGTAAGGACAAAACCTCTAATTTCAAGAAGTTTTAAAATTCTATTTGAGAAGATAGAACACAGAAAATCAGAGCAAGGAGGCAGAACATGATAATTACTGTAAGCAGACATTTACTCTAAAAACTGTGGTGTTTTTGTGCATTTTGCTGCAGGTGTATATTCTGGCGTTGCTATAAATATTAATCTCTGTCTTGTATATATAAGATATCTGCATTTCTAAGCCTAACAGGCTTGCTGCAGATCACTAAGGAGTTCATAAAACTGCCTGTAGCCTCTGAACATGGCTTTTTGGTTAAGACCCCTTAAGGACTAAGTCCTTCTCAGTTTGGGATCTCTCATTGTACTACTATATAATAGGAACTCAATAAATATAATACTTGCCCAGGGGAATTGAGACTAGTTGGATCTAGTTGAATGAACTAGTGTTTAGAACTAGCTATTTCTCACCTAGTCAGGGCATGCAGATGACTCTGCACATGCTCATGGATGTAGGGAAAAAAATGGGTCATTGGGCTCAAATGTTGAGGATCTCACTATGGAAGGGTAGAGGGTTTATGTGTACAGGAAGGCTATAGACCATTTTTTCCAAAGACCCTTGATGAATGGTTTATGATAAGCCAAGGGAAAGCTAATCTAGATCCACTGTAGGTAATACAGCAGAAAAGGCATCAATCTGTTATGATCGTGAGTCTGCCCATAATTAGTGCTGTGACTTGGATAAGTTCCTCAACCCTTGTGAACTCTGGCATTCCCACCATAAAATGAAATGGAGCAGGATTTGAGCTAGATCACTTCTATGACCTCTTAAAGTCCTGAAATTCTATGACAGTGTCTTCCAAAAATATATTCTGGAAGAACTTAGTAAACATTCTGTGAGAGTGTGTTCTATGAGAAAATAAATTTGCTAAAAATTTACATTAAAAAGGTCTTTTTTTTTAAATGATAGGACTTTTAATGACTTTAGCATGCTAATGTGCATTTTGTGACTCTGCAATAGGATCTCC